>NC_142938.1:1390055-1422555 GCF_046866305.1 Octopus bimaculoides | reverse complement strand
AAAAATAATAGATTTTGAAATACAGTCGAAATTTAAAGATTACACTAAAATTTAAATGCCGTGTATGCAAAGTATTATTAGAAGCGACACTGTGGGTCAGATTAATAATGAGTTAATCTGAAGGATTATCTAGAGATATGTTTTCCGATGAAAATTCTTCTTCTAGTAGAGAAACCTAGTCGTGGCTTTGTGGAAAGTTTGCTCCCCAACTACCAGGCTCCGGGTTCAGACCTGCTGCATGGCACGTTGTACAAATGTCTTTTACTATTATTTCAGGCAGACCAAAGACTTGTGAGTGGGTAAGATAACTTTCCCAGAAACAAAACCTATGTTCTACAGTGCAGGTGGGTCAGATATTCTTCGTCGACGCCCAGGTTCGCCCTGAGATCGTCGTCGTACCTCCCCTCCACGAATCCCCTAGAATGCTTTGGTTGTGTTGAGGTCGCTCAAGGTCGACCCGGGACGGCATAGTTGCTCGAGAGCAACGCGACACTGGCGGTACCATTCGCCCTTCCTCAGCCTCTTTTTGATCCACGACTGCAGTTCGGTCATGGAGACGAGATGCGGGGAAGCGCTCAGGCAGACAGACAAACACAGCTAGACAGACAGACAGACAGACAGTTCTCTGTATATGTAACCATATGTATGTGTATGTTAGCTGCACTTAAACGAGCTGTAATATCTGACTCAATCAAACTCCTAACAATTACTTAACATTTTGCAATCATCATCTTATCTTCTGCAACTTTAAATATTTCATGAGCTAAAATGTCTTCGCTTGTTCATGCATTGTCTTTGATTGTTCATGCATTTTCGTTGATTGTTTCTGGATTTATTCGTCATTGAGTTTCCATTTTACAATAATAAGGTTGAAATTTTCAGAATTCTAAAAAATATAATTTTAAAAGACGTATTGATTTTAATATTTATCTTAAAACACCATTTTAAAATCTATTCTTGATTTATACAGATGGAAGTAATTAAAAATTTATCTTCATTTTAGCGCTAATATGGGAAATATTTTTAGAATACATAATTAATTCACTTCACTTTAAACCTCTGCACACACACTTAAAGAAACAGAGTGACAGAGAGAAAAACAGAGATGGGCATATCTATCTATCTATATATATATATATATATATATATATATATATATATATATATATATATATATATATATATATATTTATATATATATATATATATATATATATATATATATATATATATTTAGAGAGAGAGAGAGAGAGAGACACCTGCATGCATTACATATATAAACATGTATGCAAATGTATGTGTGTGTATGTGTGCGTATATATATATATGTGTGTGTGTATAAAGTGAAAGAAGGAGAAAGAAATGAAGAAGAGGAAGTAACAAACATTTATATATATATGTGTGTCTGTGTTTGTAAGGAATTTACTATGTAAGAGCCAGTTTAATTTGAGATGAAGACAGGAAAATTACGGAACAGGGCAAGGTGTCACGAGAAGTTATTACGTAAAGCGGAGTTTTTAATGTGGCCACGTCTTCAAATACACGGGAAGACGGAGATAAGAGGACACGAAAGAAATCACAAAGCTTTCGAATAAATTTAGAATAAATCAATGGAGATTACAATTCATCGGTTCCAAGGTCAGCCATGTCTGTGCATATACCTGTACTTTTACCTTCTACCTAATCACTGAGGTCAGTCGTTAGGCTGAGACCATGCTGGAGCACAGCCATGGGGAATTTTAGCTGAACAACTCCACCCCGGTATTCATTGTTTCAAACTTGCTATTTATTCTACCGTCCTTTTAGCCGGTTGTCAAGTGATGGTGGTGGGGAAAACAGAGACACAAATAAATACACCTACCCACACACACACAGACACATACGACGGGCTTCATTGTGTTTCCTTCTACCATATCCAGTTAGCTTCACTGAATATTTGAAAATGATCAGTGCTCCGCTCCATTTTCAGATGTCAATAAAAAACCGGTTGAAGAAAAATGTCACAATAATATATGTGTTCAAAACTGAGGTAGTCACATATCGATGCTTTGCTTTAAATTGCATTTAAATAAGAGAATTCAGTGAATAGGATCTAGTTCTCTAAAAGGGTAAAAAGTACTCGACAAAATTGGAGCAGTAAGACGATACCTCTGGAGCAAAATGTTGTCAAATTTGAATAAGATTTTTCTTTTGTTTTTCAAATTTGTCTTTAGACCATTTCTCTGTTAAGTTTAGACATGTGGTATAATTGCATTTATTTGAAAGATTGCAATGAAATTAAATTATTTTTGTACACTGAGTAAAAATTGGGCAATTATAAAAGATACTTATGAAGTAAAAAGTGGCCAAATTTAATTGTGGTCTCTAATAAATTTTGTAGCACTGGACGTTTTGCACATAAACTTGAGTAAAAATTGCAAAGACGAGTAGCGTAGCTTTGCTTCTAAATTCTGACCAGCTTTCTGTCTAGTTTCAGTATTGGTTTGGTTTCACCTAGATTTATATATGGTATAGATGTTTTAGATTTTAGCATTTCACAAGCTAAAAGTTTTCCGATTTTCCAATATTTTGAAAGTATGTATATTTAATAAAGAGACTGAATTTTAGGTGAAAAAATATCGAATTTTTACAAATTTTAGGTACAAAAATAATGGTTTTTAAGTGCAAGGTTAGACTCAAAGTATACCATCATTTTTCATGGATATCATTCCTGTTTGGGACCTATGATTGTGGGATAAAAAGTCAGTGAATAATAGAAGCTAGAAGACCTGATTTAGTAGAAGAAATTAAAGAGAATAGAAAGTACCAGATAATTGATTTTATAGTCCCAAATGATGACAAAATTGATATGAGAGGCATCTAAAAAATAGCAGAGTACCAGGGTCCAACCATTGAATTACAGAGACTATGGAAGGTTCGGGTAAAATGTATCCCAGTAGTTATAGGAGCATTGAGAACTATCCCTAAAGATCTGAACAAATGGATAGAGGAAATTGGTATAAAACCCAGTTTAGTCGATCTGCAGAAAACAGTGTTATTAGGGACAGCTAAGATACTTAGGAGGGTTCTTGTCATCTAAGATTATTTGTTGTAGCCCAATAGGAGGGTTCTTGCTATCTAAGGCTACTTGATGTATCCCGATGTTAGGATTCTTTTCTTTTCCAACAGTCTAATCTGTTAAGGGTATATGAAAATAATAATAATAATAATAATAATAATAATAATAATAATAATAATAATAATAGCCTCTCCCGTCGAAGATGCGACCTGCATAAATGATTGCTTCAAAGTGATTCAATGTTCGTGATGCACATTAGTTCACTCACTCCTCCATCAAATCGACGTTGTCTGAACAGGTGCATACAGGTGTGTCACGCCTCAGGTGTCGAAGTGATTACAGAGCAACTCGAGATGAAGTGCTTTGCTCAAGGACACATCCCACACCACGATCTAGGAATTGAAACCACAGACATTCTCTCTAGAACAATACTATGTGCAAAACCAAATATATGGTACCCTAGTCATAACCGCCAACTTGAACTTCTTGTCTCTTGGAGTCTCTGGATGAGACTTGGAGCCAACTTATACAAATACAAGGCAAAAGCTAAACATATAAGAATAATGAAATGGCGTGTAGAGGCTACTGTTAAAAGCGCTTAAGTTATATTGATTTTCGTGTGACCTGAGCACATTTAGAACTAGAATCTTCAATTGTTGGAGCTGTATTGATTGCTTGAAGGTAAATATGAACCATTTTATATAAAATCTTTCTTCGCTTTAAATATTTTCTTTCGTTCTTGTCAAAATCACATTTTGATCATATGTTCATATTTCACGCTATTCTTTTTCTTTTTTCCTTTTCCTCTTTCCGATGTTTTTTTTTTAGATATTTCTGTAAATAATTATTAATTTCCACCTACAGACATTAAATGATAGCTCACAAATATTTTCATTCCATTCCACGAATGTTTTTTCTGGAAACTCCTGGAAAAATCCATCAAGTTCCTTACCGTGCGCGTGACTGGTTTTTCTACATTAAATGGACCCAGTATATTTCATAAAATCTTCCTCTGTTTTTCTTAATTCTCATTAATTTCAAAGAAACTTGATGAAAAATAGCTTCTAACCAGTTTATATATTTTAGCATTATTTTTATAATTAATTATTGTACGAACTATTTGTTGCTGTAATAGTTCATTTCATTGTTGTCTACCTGCTCAGACAACGTCGATATGATTGAAGGAGTGAGCTAATGTACACGACATATAAATTATGTGTATAAATCATACACAGAGAGAGAGAGAGATACATAAACACATATATATATATATATATATATATATATAATTGTTTTTGTTTCGCCCTTTCATACTTAAAAACTATATATATATATATATATATATATATATAGTTTTTAATTATAAAAGGGCTAAACAACAAAAACAATTACAAAAATAGCAGTCCACAAGTGTGGTCGTTCAGTCTGCTAGAAAAAGCAATAGAAGCAGATTTAATGATCATGTTTGAATGTACGTAATCATTAAAATGTTGTTTAATCTTAGTTCAGCGTCATGATCGAAGGCATTCCAGCTGTGACGGTCCATTTACGTTTTTGCATGTTTGTGGCTTCTTGAATGACCTTATCTAATACATCTTTCCTTTGATTTAATCATTCTTTTTGAGACAGTAGTGTGTGATTTGAGTGAGAATTGATTGTTATTACGAGTAGATCGAACGACAACACAGAGGATCAGTTACTAGCTCGAACGAGAGAACGGTGGATTTCCTCAGCACCACGCCCAGATTAACTCGAAAATGAAAAGATATAGAAGTAAAAAGGAGTTTTCATGAATTCAACTAGCAAACGTTGTTTGCATGTGTCGTCACAAAGCCCAGAGGAATCGGTCAGTGGACAAGTATTTTATCTTCAGATAAGGGACACCTTTAATAGAACAAGACAACACTACCATCATTCAATGAAAACGAGAAATAAAATAAGATATGCAAATATATTCTGACAATTATTACCTAATATAAAGTAAGAAGGAAAACGATAATCTTGACATAGATGACATAAATGTGAAGGCATAAGCCATACCATGATCCTCCTCCTCCTCCAGCTCATCATCATCATCGTCCTTCTTTATCTAGAATTATTAAAGCAACGGTCACAAATTCTGCGAGATGATAAAATAATATCACCGACGAAGAAGAATTATGGTTCCTTAGCAAATATGGCTTTCACTATTAAGAGCCACAAAGAGATTTTTATGGTACAAAGCAACAACACAAACGATCTATGATGCAAATGCCAGCTAAAATGTAGAACTCGCTTATCTGAAGGTCTTTGAATAGTCTTTGAAGACGGCATCATCCATTTCTGCAACATTGTCACCGAAGGGAATGAAACACGCTACATAAGGTTTGCAGACCATTCTGACATAGCTACCACCTGTAGTTAGTTCTTCATTTTAGTTTGGAAAATTCGATATTCAAAAACTCAAGAGACAACTAAACGGCTGAGAAATACATTATGTCATTCTGCCTTTCACCGTCTCATTCCCTCCTCCTCTTTATCACTCTCTCTTCCTTTACACACACACACGCGCACTTCTACCTAAACAGACGGATTATATAATTTCTATGTACATCTCTATATATATATGCATAAAGATATGTGTATGTGTGTATAAATGTATATATATATATATATATATATATATATATATATATATATATATATAATCATAAGTATACAGGGATTAGCATTGAGTTGCTTCTCCAACATACTGAAAATTTAGAAATAGCAGTCAGAGAACTACTGATTCTAAACTACAAATTTTTCTCTAAACGGATGGCGATATTTATGGTACACAGAGAACAAAAAACCGGAGGGAAAAGCGTAAACAAAACAAGTCTTTAGTTAATTGGATACGAATCGTTTCATGGTTAAGCGAATGAAAATTTCACTATTCCAATCTTCAGTCCAAATATTCTGATAAATTTGAAAGTGTCTCTAAAAAAAATTCACGGTAATTTTTGGCCATGCGACACCAAAAATCAACGATAAGAAAGGCACTTACGAATTCATCGGCCAGTGAGTTCAGGCATCTCACTCCAAAGAAATATATATATATATATATGTATATATATATAAATATATATACACACACACATATATATATATATACATACATTATATATATATATATGTATATATATATAAATATATATACACACATATATATATATATACATTATATATATATATATGTATATATATATAAATATATATACACACATATATATATATATATATACATTATATATATATATGTATATATATATAAATATATATACACACATATATATATATATATACATTATATATATATATGTATATATATATAAATATATATACACATATATATATATATATACATTATATATATATATGTATATATATATAAATATATATACACATATATATATATATATACATTATATATATATATGTATATATATATAAATATATATACACATATATATATATATATACATTATATATACATATTGTTTGTATTACACACATATATATATATATAGAGAGAGAGAGAGACGTACATACATACAAATGTAAATATATATATACACACACACACACACACACAAATATGTATGTGTGTGTTTTGTGAGATGTATGGATGTGCGTAGGCGTACAAACTGCGTGGCGTTATTTAGAACAAGTGTGGAGGTTATGTCGGTTTGTGTGGATGGTGTTAGGTGGGCTTATAACCATGTATATGAAGCACGAGAGCCTGTGGGGGTGGAGGATGGACTGGGTGGTGGCATAAATATGTAGTAGATGTTTTGTAAGATGGTGTTGGGGACGTGTGCAAAGTGAGCAGTATTTTGTATGCTTATGCGTGCGTGTAATTCAAAAACGTGATTTTGGCGAAGATGGCTCAAGAATTTGTCCGCGGGTGTTAGTCGTGTGTATGAATTATGAAGATCTTACGTAAAAGTGCATCTTTGCATGAGTGACCATTCGCATAGAAGAACGCAAAGGGGGAAAAGTACGAATAGGAGCTTAAAACTGGAAAAAGTAAAATCCTAGAGTGAAGATTCGATAGACAATGGTGTAGATTGTGTTGGCAGGGGAAGGCCATGTCTGGATTGGAGTGATTGGAATTGGACACCGAAGGAAAATATTAGAAACAAGATTTCTTTTTCGAGTTTTGCACAAAGAAACAGAATTGGACGAAGAAACTCTTTATGTCTGCGAATGAGCTGGTCGATGCGACTTAATGGTAAATACAGATTTCCCAGAGGAGTAAACAAACACATCTAGAAATAATTTCTACATTAAACAGACAACTATACATTATATATGCCCACTGCAACATTTTGAATCCTGACAATTTCTCTTCCGCTATTTTCTTCAAATCTAATACTCAGTTGAAAATCGCATCTCGGCATGATTATGTTTAGCTAGACAAATGCATTTAAAAGCAAATCCTTTATACTTAACTTGTTTGAGTGCATATCTTTTATCACGTAGTATGTTTCGTTTAAGTCGGATAGATATAAACTCATATTTGCCGACAGCTTGTTAACTCGTTGTACATTCTCGCTGATTAATTAAAGCCATCTTAATAGCAGTCAAGTCTTAACCTTGAATCCAATTTCCAAGTCTCTCCTCAATTCCTTTTCAACTTGAACTTAATTTTAGCCTTCACACAACTCAGCCAAACCAGATAACAATTATCTCAGTTTTCTTACAGGAAACATTTAAAAGCATTAAAAATCACACTAATTTATCAATCACCAGTGTGTTAAATCACTCTAATTTAATTCTAATTAATTTGTAGGATTCTGTACTAAACCTGCTCTATCCTATATCCCTTTAATGCTTCATTATGCTCCTGGCTAATTGTTTCCAATTAGATTTTTTTTCTTAATATTGATTTTTCTTATATCCTCTCTCTCTCTCTCTCTCTCTCTCTCTCTCTCTCTCAGGTTGTCCAATTAAATATTTCACAAAATATCTTTTATTACTGTATTCTCTCTCCCGTCGTAATTCAAATCTGTTTTAAAACCTAATTATTTGCAAAACTTACCTTCGATAACTTAACATTCCACACAATAACAATAGCAATTAAGCAAAACCTCATAAAACCATAATCAAGATACATATTTAAATCGCTGAATTCAGTTTTCTCCCAAACAAGATATTGTTGATATTCTCCTCCTACCATGCTTTGTATGTCACTTCTATTTAATTAGATATAATTTCTTTAAATATACTGCCTTCGTTAATTAGCTATAAATACTTACCACAGTTTACACATTTCAATCAATAATCAGAAATACGAAATATTGCCCCAGCCGTCCATTTTGTAAAAAATCATTCTTGTAGATTTTTCCATTTCAACAAATTACTCGCTCTTATATGGTCCCGAATGAATTGGATTCCTTATTTCTGATACAAGAAATTTTTACTATTTACTACTACGACCACTACTACATTAATGCACTGGACGAAACGCTTGGCGGTATTTCGTCCGTCTTTACGTTCTGAATTCAAAGTCTGCCGAAGTCGACTTCGCTTTTCATCCTTTCGGGATCGATAAATAAAGAACCAGTGAAACACTGGGCTCGATGCAACCGACTTATCCCCTCCCCCAAAATGGCTGCCCTTGTGGCAAAATTTGAAACCATTATCATTACTATTATTATTGCCTTTGCACAGTTTCTATCGCTGGAGATGTACTAGTGTCAGCTGTTCGCTACCAGTGAACTAAGGTAACCCCAGATCAGAGATTACTTTGAACAGCAACAATTATATTAAAAAAAATTGACTGCAACTTATTTTTATTTCATATATCAGTTTACTGATTTAGTCCTCCTAGCATAGTTAAATTTAATTAAGATTGAAAAAAAAGGTTATGAAATTACTACAATAAGTCTAAAACTGTTCAAAGTAACTCCGTTTCATGGTATTATTGTTATTATTATTATTATGTAATCGATTCATCCTATCCCCCAAAATTACTGCCCTTGTGGCAAAATTTGAAATTATTATTATTACTATTATTACGAGAAAGACGGAAGAGCTGGCAGAATCGTTAGCACGCAGGGCGAAATGCCTAGCGGTATTTTGTCTGTTTTTACGTTCTGAGTTCAAATTCCACCGAGGTCGATTTTGCCTTTCAACCTTTCGGGGGTCGATAAATTAAGTACCAGCTACGTACTGCAGTCGATCTAATCGACTGGCCTCCTCCCCCAAAATTTCAGGCCCTGTGCCTAGAGTAGAAAGGATTATTATTATTATTATTACAAGAAGAGTGTTATTTGTCATATACCGAGTAACTTTGTAAGTGCATTTTGGCCTCCCTGAGTATTTTGATAAATGCTAAATTGTAATTATTTCACGTATGCCATCTTTCCCAATATTACCCTCAACGTGAAATTGTATTAATATCATTTCAGAAATTGCAGTAATATATTCATTTAGAACTGTTTATTGTAAATTATTTAAGTTAGCCAATACCCGAGTGATTAATGCAAAATCTTACGCTGCTAACGAACTACTAACTTGAAAAGGGTCGAAGGTAAATAGTAATTAAAATATTAATTATTGCACAACCTTATTGCACACATACTCAACTGCCCTGTCATTTTCACCTCCTCTTTTCTTCCTCTGCCTTTTCTCCTCTTACCACGTTTCTTCTCCCCCTCCTCCGTCTCTTTCACTCTTTCTGAAGCATTCATTTATTCATTGCCTGTCACCTAGTCCAGCATGTGCGCACATCCTGCGCCTCCTGTATTCATTTTCTCTACATTTTTCTTTTACTCTTTCTCTCTCATTTCTATACGATTTAAATCACGAAGGGAGGAAACAAGCCAACCAACCTTTATATCAATTACTGTTACAGATCATTATTATTATTATTGTTGTTGTTATCATCATCATCATCATCATTATTATTATTATTATTATTATTGTTGTTGAGTGAGATAGCAGTGCATACCAGCAAAGTGGCACAGTATATCTATCATGATATGATACCCGTCTGATAAGGATACACCAGGCACATGCATCACAACCGTATATACGCGACATGGTGCTCTCATAACAAGATAAAAGACGGCAACTGGTCGCCTGGCACCTAAAACGTCGTTAGACGCTCCCAGCCCATTCGGGCAATGGGATCGATGGGTGATCCGCTTTAGAAATTTATAGAGGATTAGTGGCGGGGATGTGCGACTACGTACTCTGGGAGTCTCTGGGCGCCGACGAGAGCAAACTGGCCAGTCTGTTCCGAAAGACTTTCCAGTCAGGAACTATCATGGATAATTTCCAGATGTCCTTGGCCTGGCAGGGCTACCGGGTGCGAGCGAGGGCTACCTGTTCGAAATAAACTCTACAGGCATGGATGTGCTGTCAGAGGCTTATCATCATCATCATCATCATCATCATCATGTCGTCATCATTATCGTCATCGCCATCCTCGCCATCGCCATCCTCGTCATCGCCATCCTCGTCATCATCTTCAGCATCAACGTTCATGATCAGCGTCATTGTTGTCATCGTTATCTTCGACAGAATCAGAATCATCACCATTGCTGTTATCATCAGCAGCAGCAATTTCGTCATCATCATCATCACCCTCGTCATCATCAACAACAACAATTTGCTCATCATTAACAGGTATAATATATTCATGCGTTCGCGCTGTGATGGATATCTAAATACTATTCTATAAGCTAACCTGTTAATGTCGGTGGCATGAGATTGGCCGCTGTTGGTGCAGAGTAAATTGTGAATGGATTGGGAATGATTCGCCAATGGGTTGTTGTGAATTCATGAATGCATTAGCTGAGCAGAGACTGTATTACATTGGACGATGGAATTCATGAGATATTAACGTCTCACTAATAAATCTATTGACACAAGAGATACAGATGCGGAGAGGTCGAGAGCGTCTGTTCAGAGTTTATACGTGTCTGTGTATATGAATACATACATGTGTGTGTGTGTGTGTGTGTGTGTGTGTGTGTGTGTTTGTGTGTGTGTTTGTGTATGTGTGAGCGTATATGTGTATGTTTATACATACATGTATGTATATGTATCTATATACACATTTAAGTATGTGTGTGTGTGTGTGTATATATATATATATATATTTATATATACACACATGTTTTCATAATGAATTTCTTATCACATATGAATACAGATACACCTACGATAACAACCTTGCACATGCGCAGAATCACACACATACGAGCAAACTGCTAGCTTCTAAGACTAATCAATATGATAATATTCTAGACTTCAGGATGTGAACCGCCAAGCTTGATGGGAAACAGAGAGCAAGCAGAATAAAATACACATATCTGTCTATTCCATCGAATGTAGTCATTTGTTAATTATATAATATTACGCTATGTAAAATGTATCTTAATAAATTTTACAACTATATATGTGTGTGTGTGTGTGTGTGTGTGTGTGTGTAGGAGGTGATGCGTATGTATATATACACATATATATATATACACATATATATGTATATTTATATGTATAAATATAAGGATATATATGTATTTATATATGTGTGTATATGTACATATATATATATATATATATATATATATATATATATATATATACATATATATGTATCCATATATATGTGTATATATACACATATATATTTATATGCATGTATATGTATGAGCGTGTAGACAAATGATAGAAAGTGGAATGAACGACATTATTTAAAATCAAAGTTTTCGACACATTTTTACGACTGTACATGTAAAACTTGCACAAATATGTCGAAACAACTGTTGTGATTTTGAATAAAGAATGTCTAATTTCATTTTCTCTCATCCATCTATTTATATAAATGCTATGGATACCATGGAATTCCTGATATATATCCAAAAACTGTGGACGAGCATTGCATAGCATAGTATAAGGTTTTACGCGAAGCTTATATAACTATAGATGTCTGTGTTTATATTTATATATATATATATATATATATATATATATACACACTTGTTATAGAGACAGGACAGTAAATTTCGAACGCAGTATGTTGTGAAAGAACAAGCTTATACTTTTTGGTGTGTCTAGAATATTTCATACATCTTTAAGATATACCTTATAATGTCCAGAATAAATATTATGACATAAATACAATACATCTCATGTCTAGAAATAATATTATGACATGCGTACGATATATCTTATTATGTCTTGTATAGACCATATGATGTATCTAGGAAATATCCTACGTTATCTAGAATAAATTTTATGACATATATACAATATAACATACTATATCTAGAATACTGGTGTCATGGGGTATCGGCCAGACCACTAGATGTTATACATCGCTGGTTACAATGCGCTTTGCATCGTTTTTAGATTTCGAATGATGCTGCCCCGCTGGCTAGGGGAGCGAGCCAATATTCCCCCTGGTCGGAAAGATATTCTGCTGCAGGGTGATCCATTTACGGCTGAGTGGACTGGAGTAACGTGAAATGAAGTGTTTTGTTCAAGAACGCACCCACTGCCCGCTCTTGGAATCGATCCTATGACGCAGCGGTCGTCAGTGCATCTACTAGGCCACGCGCCTTCACACAGTACCCCTTAACCTTTTAGAAATAACGAAGATCTTCTGATTAAGATTAGGACAAAGGAAATGTATCCTCAAGTACTTGCAGAATTTTGAAAACGCAATCGAAGTTCAAAGTCTGTTTAGGAGTGGGTTTATTTCCGGTAAAATGCCGTACGCTCAGACTATGACAATAATTTGGGGGTCAATATCCATGAGATTTTGCCAAACAGGTGGATTGGACTAAACGGATTAGAAAACTCCGTGTTCTATAAAACACATATCACTAAAGTTCGTTTTATTTTTTTCATGGGAATACTTAAAAAATAAATGTTATGGTACGAAGCCATCAACGCACCACGACTTGCGGAAGCTCACTGAATGCGTATGTTTGCACTCAAATAACGAACGAAATATTTACTGATCTTTGTGGCGCTCTTAGCAGTGGTGGTCATCAGTTTGAAAACAGGCGTTCATAAAAAATTAAATTATGTCAGTACACTGGATTAAATTTTGAAACCGAAATATATTTTAGTAAACAATGAATATATAATAATTCAATATGTGTATACATCATTCGTGGACGTGTGTGTATGTGTTTATATATGAAATATATATGTATGCATATGCATGTACACATATATACCTATATATATAAATATCAATAAGGTCGCTTCCTTTGGCAGAATGAGCAGAAACGAGAGTCTCGTATTCAAGGTTGACTCAAAACAACCGAAGACATTATTGGAATATTCTTAGAATATGATTTATTGGGTATTTCTTAATTCTAAATATACAT
This sequence comes from Octopus bimaculoides, assembly GCF_046866305.1. NCBI lineage: Eukaryota > Metazoa > Mollusca > Cephalopoda > Octopoda > Octopodidae > Octopus > Octopus bimaculoides. The sequence continues at coordinate 1,409,124 of NC_142938.1, read as the reverse complement.
ACATGCACACACACGCACGCACATATACATATCTATATATAATACATACATGAATATATATGTTTGTGGCTATGTGTGTATATATATGCAAATATATATACATATATATAAACGTACATGTACATACATGCACATATATATACATATATATATATATATATATATATATATATATATAATACATACATGCATAAATATGCTTGTGTGTATATATATCTATATATTCCCTATTTCCGGTGATATAAATTTTGCTTGCAGTAATCCTTATGAATAATTTTCCTATTAAACAACGTGTGAAAATTTTTAATTTTATTAAGAAATATCCAATAAATCATTTTCTAAGAATATTCTTCTAACGTCTTCAGTTGTTTTGAATCAATCTTGAATACGAGACTCTGCTATCTGTTCATTCTGCCAAAGGAAGTCACCGTATAGATATGGTCACTTATCATGCAAACATAGCAGATAGAAGTCTTTATCTACGCTACTCTATGCAAGAAAAACTAATGATTTATTGGATAACGTTATCCAAGAGATACAACGACGAAAATTAATGTTGGATTAATCACGGCTGGAAGAGCTTCTGCTCATAGATTATCTTGATCTGAACTGACAATAGCTAGATGATAGCAACAAATAATGTTTGGGAATGTGAGCCAGCCAAGAACACTTTAATTGGATCTCCTCACCCTGTAAGGTTATAAATATCCTCCGTCATCCTGCTAAATACAAGCACCTGGTCCTTGGGTGCCACGCAGGTTCAATTGCTCTCTTGTTTGTCAGGTCCTGCCTGTCAACCACCTCTCTCCATTGGCTGTCGTTATGTTTCAAGCATTTGGGTCAGGGTTAACGAGAGACTATTATTTGATGTCCTGCATCTACTTGAATCAACTGATGTTGAAATTTTCTTCTCCCCTCCTCCAACTCCTCTGGAAAGGCCTCACGATTTCATGAATACTGACATTCTTTCTCTCACTAAACGATTAAATAACATTTTTGAAGTAGCAACTAAATCTGACTAATCAAACGGGAGCATCTTAACAAATAAATTCTGAGGACATATCGAATAATACAGTTTTAGAAGAAGATGCGTTTGAAAGGATATGTATGCTAGTCACGAGCGGAATATCTTTCCTTTGCTTGTAAGTATCTTTAAATAAGTCTAACCTGGAGCTAAGCAACGATGTTTTAGAATTTATTTGTGAAGGGAATATATTAAGATCTGGCACCAAATAATCGATGTTTCCTCTTCACAATACAAGTAGCAATGCAATAAGCACGCATGCACACACACACACGCACACACACGCACACATACACACAACGTTGTTGTTACTTGTTAATGTTTAACCCTAGATGAGCTCTGGCTCAAAACACATGTTATCAAGTGTCTTCCATCCATGACCATCTCGTCTTATGACTGCATTAAACAATGTTTCCATCACTATCGTACTACAAGGTCCTCGTTCAGATTACTATGTGATTGGTATCGATTCGTTTCAAAATTTAGTGATAAAGAATTAAAAGTCAAATCTATTTAGAATTATATTTAACAATGCTAATGTTCGTAGATATTACGATTCTAAAACCGGAATTATCAATGTCGGGGAAATATTTTTTGAAAACATTAAATTTTTGTTCGATACAATGGCGAAGGAATGCTAATCCATCGTCTCTTTATGAGTCTACATTTAGTATTTCCAGTTCGTTGTTTGAAATCTCTAAATTATAAAGATCGATATTTTGTATTTCAAACTGACTCTAGAATTGATTTCGACACTTGGAGGGGGGTATTGTGGATAAGTGTATTTGAATTTCACTCAAGAACATGGTTTTTGTTGTCTGGTCTGAGACATTTTTCTTCATAATTTGGTGATGCTGGTTTCAGACTTGAAATCCATTTTGTTGTATATACGTCGAGCATGGTCAAAGGCCTGCAGAAAGAACTTCATGGTATGTATTCTGTTTATGGAACTTTGTCAACACAAATTTGCATTTACTTACTTTATATCTGTTGACAACTCTGAAAATGCTTTTCCCAAATGACATCTGACTCGAATATATGTCTTGTATTTCAGAAATATGACCGGTTGTGAGAGAAGAAATGCAAAAACAGCCCTGATGTCTTCTACTATATTTGTGGATGTTACACTTTACACCGGCAGCGAGACAAAATCAGATTTTGCGAAGAAAGCTTTCCTTACTTGGCAGGAACCTGGGTGATCAAGACAAAGCCGGGCACCCCATATTATTTGCAAAACGTGTTGAAATACTGAGACAATGACTGTTTCCAATACTTTTGGCAGAAAGTTTCCAGTTTATTCTTGTGAGAAAATTAAGTTTGGTGTGGTTGATGGGCCATAGATTAAGTGGTTATTGCAGGACGAGCAGTTTTGGGAGACCAACGTTTGGCACTGAAAAAGAGGCATGGAATGCGTTTGCAGTAGGTGTGCCCGATTTCCTGGGAAATATGATCTCATCGATTTATGAATAACTTATGCATGCCTTGTTAACCATTTTTGGAGCACTCGGTTGCAACACGAGTGTCAAAGTGTATTTCCTGCACAGTCACCAGGAATACTTCCTTGAGAGTCATTGTGAAATAAGAGATGAGCTAATAAGGATCTGTCCAAACCTTACAATTGAACTAATGTCTACATTTAAAATTTTCAAAACCACGCTAATTCCATCTCGCTGAGTTTTATGCATCACCTAGTATTAAAATTACCACATTCGATCTGAAAAAAGTTACGATTTCTTTTTACACTTCAGTGAAAAGTAAATATGTATATTATGAATTGATACACTACATATTTGCTTGCGTGCATATTGTGAACAGAGAGAGAGAGAGAGAGAGAGAGAGAGAGGGAAAAAAGAAATATAAGTTTTAACCATGTCAAGAGAAACAAATTCTAAACGCGAGTCAACTGGTGTTTGATCTGCTAAAAATAGCAACCAAACACCATAGTATATTATACCGTCTTAAAACAAAAAAGGATATTAGATAATACAGACCCAGATACAATATGCATAGAAATTAAGCTGGAATGGTCACGGCTGGTGTGCATTACAATATAGGCTAACTCTTTCATGACTGTCTTGAAGTCAAACAAAGATAACAACAATATCGGAACGCAATATTGGATAACTTCTCTTCTAACAGTTGCACCGACATCTTAATCCTACGCACAATAAACTAATGCTCTCTCACTTTTATCCACCTTTAATCCAGCAGCTGCGAAGGTTACACGTTCAATTAGTAAAATTCACACTTAACTCCATTATATCTTTACATTCTGAATCCAGTCAAAGCTCTTCACACGTTCTCTTTCTCTTTCTCTCTCTATCTATCTATCTCTTTCACACACAAACACTCATACACACTTATACAAAACACACACAAACGCTGCCTCTCTCTCTCACACACACACACACACACATACAATCACAATCAGATTCACAACGCAACCACAAATACACTATTTCTCTCTCCGTCTTTCTTTTTCTTTCTCTGTCACACTCGCAAACACAGAGCCCCACACGCACACGCACACGCACAATAACACATACCGACGCCCTTCATCTCTCTCTCCCTCTCTCTCTCTCTCTCTCTCTCTCTCCCTCTCTCTCCTCATCCTTTTAAATTAAAGTTAAGTAACTCTCAGGGTTCCGAGATTTTTGTATGTTAGTGTTCTTACAGTTGTAGTAGTAGTAGCAGTAGTAGCAGTAACAGCAGCAACAGTAGTGATTTTGTGAATGGCTGTAATTTTGAATTTTGCTGACTTACTTAACGTTCCTCCTTTTGTCAGTTGTTGTTGTTGTTGTTGTCTCAGTCGTTTAGCCCCAGGTCAGCCCTCATCGAGCTGAATTGTGACCAAAAGGATCCAGCCTTTAACTCTGCATCTTTGACCCTGACACAAAGTACCTTGGACTGCGTTTATCAGTGAGTCTTTTTTCTAAATGATTGCAGAACTTGATTTCAGAAAGATCTGGCTATTGATTCTAGCATGTCAAGGGATGCTTAAAGGCTTCCTCGTTGAATCAGCGTTACTGTTATTGTTGTTCTTGTTGTAGCTGCTGATCGATGAACGAGGGGGTGGTGGTGGTGGTAATGGGATGGGTGGCACCGATGAAGAAGAAAAGGGTAATGGTGACGGCATCGTCTGGTCCCAGTTCAACTTCGATCAAGCAGATGTTCCAGCCGTGACCTTCCCGTTTTATTTCCACAAACAATCTACGTCTCACTCCGTTGTCTAATGTGTCGTTCCATGTATCTAAACCGTTTCGGTGTGATCCAAGAAATTACTCGGTTGTTATTTCTAGCACATTGAGCGACAACAAGGAGATCCTTCAACGGTTCATTCTTGCTGTTGTTGCTGCTGCTGATGCTGCGGTTATTGTTGTTTTTATCGTTGAAGTCTATCATGCTAAACAGAAGGGAGCTCTGGTAGAAGGGACTCCGACCGAGAGCATCCAGTCTGTTTTGGAAGTTGAGGGAGAATTGGCTGCTATTACAAATAATCGCATCCAAGTTTCGTCATTAATTCATTACGACTGTTGTTATTGATGTAGTTGTTTTCTTGTAAATCTTGTTACTGCTGCTTCTGTTGTTGCTGCTGTTATTATCGTCGTCGTCGTCTTCGCGGTTGCTGCTGCTGCTGCGGCTGTCTTTGTTTACCCCATCAATCAAAAACGAAATAAACAATTCTATCAGATATACAGAGATAGACTCACGAAATTCCGATATTTTGGCGATGTTTGTCTTGGAGTCGGTTATTGGCAGAGTTCTATCATAAAGAATCGGTGATAACTAGTTACGAAAGTTGTCAATGCCAACCAATTCTCAAACATACGCCCGCGTACGCACACACACACACACACACACACACGAACATAAGTTTAATGTGCTTGTCAGAAGAACTAGTGTCGGTACACGAATGGGTGGGAGCGTGTGCATAAACATATGTGTGAATGTGTGTATGGATTATATATCTATGTGTGTATATTAGAATTAACAGAGTTCCGTGCGTTGGCACTTATCAAATATATGCTAATCGCTGGTAGGAGCTTCGTATTTCACTATGCAACTATATTATACTCTCAAATATATAAAGTCAATACTGTGTCCTACCTGTGTTAGCAGTGCAATTTAATAACTTCTTTAAAATTATCTCTACGGATGTGTCTTTGTGACTTTTTCAACTTAAAATAAAAATTGTTGAAAAATTAAATGAAATGTGTTTTAAAAAAAATATTTTCATATATCTGCGGATAGGAAAGCCTTCTTTTTTCTGTCAAGGGCTTATATGACCCTTTATTAGATTATTTTCCTTAGTCATTGCAAGGTGATCGCCATAACCTGTAAGTTTATATAAAAACACCATTATTATTATTATTATTATATATATATATATATATATATATATATATATATATATATATATATATATATATATACATATAATAATAATATGACAACAAAAGAATGAATAAGACCACGATATTATGTAAATAGAGGAATTTTTATATATATATATATATATATATATATATAGTGTTTATATATTCGCTGATAAGAACAGATGTTACACCTGTCAATAAAAAATGTTCAATATAGAATAACGATTGTAGACTGTCTGTGGGTGTGTTTGTGTGTGCATATGTGACTTTATATATATATATATATATATATATATATATATATATTGTTGTTATTGTTGCTGTTATTTTCATCACCATCATCATTATTGTCATGATAAAATCGACTTACAAGATAACTATCTCGTTTCGCCAAAATTTTAATGTCAAAATTTGCACACACACACACAGACACATACATACACACACACGCACATATGTATACACTGCTATAAAGTTTACGTGAAAAGTCTCTTGTTACCTCGCTCACAGCTCTTCAAACAACTTTGTTGCCCAAGGCTGAGCTTATCATTACGAGGTCAATTCATAGCAGAAACAGTACAAAGTGTAACTAAATACTTTACACCGCTGGCTTATACTTCTTTGAGCTAAGAGTTCGAACCTGAACAGAATCGGCTTTACGTTTCATCCGCTTCGTTTCAGTAAGTTTTGAAGCAAGTACTCGCTTTCATCTATTAACTTGGATCCTGTGACTGAGATTATGTTAAACAGAGCTTTGTCAATGATCAAAAAGTGAGACAAACGACAGGGATAGCGAAAGCTCCAACTCTGAGGTAATATATATAGACATCATATAAGATCACAGGCATTTCATTCACAACGTATACAAGGAAAACCAGTACCAGGCAGTGGCTCTCGTGGCTTCTGATCTTAACTAATTGGAAGTGGTATCATGTACATTGTTTTGTCTTGGTATAAAAGATGGGTTTCGGCAAATATTCTGCTCAATACCACAGATTTGTTTGTCAGTTGTTTGACCTTAATCAGTTGAGTATGTCCCTTGGTGGCTGACGATATATGCATCTCTGATCATGAGCAGAAGTAGTAGAGAGTATTCTTTGGGAGTTTGAATAATTCACCTTTGGAAACATGGGTGTTTCGTTCAACATCCTTAAACAACCCTCATTCAGAGAGCTTTTGAGCAGGATGGGCTACTCGACCGGAAGAAAATTTGAACTGAACTCCCACCTGTAAGGTCATGCGCTGTTTATCTTGCACCATGTCGTGCACCTATGGTTGTAATACATGTGCCTGGTGTACCTTTATCAGACGGGTAGTGTTGATGGGTATACTGCGTTTCGTATATTTTACCTGTCTCACTTTGATGGCATGCACTGCTCACTCAAGAAGAAGAATCTACTATAGGGGCGGGTTAAATCGATTACATCGACCCCAGTCGTCAACTGGTACTTATTCTAATTTGGCACAAAGCCATCGATTCTGAAGAGAAGAGTATGTTGATTACCTTGCCCCCAGAAACTGACTGGTACTTCTTTTATATCGATCAGAGGTTTCAAATCAGAATGTCAAGAGTCGGAACAAATCGTGCTAATCATTTTGTTCGATTCTGTCAATAACGATAACGGTTTCTAAAAACTTCCAGATGAGGGATTTGTCAATTCTATTGATGCCAGTACTTGACTGGTACTTCATTTTATCGGACACGAAAGGGTGATAGACAAAGTTTACTTCCACACGAAGAATTGAACTCAAATCGCGAAGAATTGAGTTGATTGACACTCTAAAGATTCCGCCAGCTAGAACATCATCATCATCATCACCATCATTGTCGCCATCGTCTTGATTTATCTGAACACCATTGCCATTATAACTGGCAGTGAATCTTATGAAAAAGGAAACATACACATGTCACTTTGAACCGAGCGGATTCATTAGTCACAGTATATATTTTCCTGATGGTTGACGGTAATGTTACTTTACGGATGTATATGATCCTTCTTTCTATACATTATCGATTTGGAGATACCGTATCGTACACCCACAGAGCTCATCATAAAAATAAAGAAGCTGGTAAATGCAGTCAGATCAATCAATCAATACGGCCAACCTATTTGATCAATATAGCTTGACTGAATCCAGTTATCAATCACTTTCCTACCTTGCTCTGGCCATTGCTCACAAAAGACATACGTGACAGCCTCATTTCGACGGGAATCTTTTTTTTTTTTACTTAACTAACAACAACAGCCAGATCTGTTGTCAGGCGTCCTGCATGCATACATACATACATACATACATTTATATATACCTACCTATCCATCTCTCTCTCTCTCTCTCTCTACTCTCTCTTTCCTTTCCTGAGCGTCCAATAATACTATCCATATCACGTCCTCACTTTGTTGTTTTTTTGTTTTTTTGTTATTGTTTCTTTTTAACTATATATATATATATATATATATACATATATAGATAGATAGATAGATACATACATATGTAAATATATGTGTGTGTGTGTGTATATATGTATACCTATCTATATATAATTCTGCGAATGTATGTGTATGTATGTTTTTGTATGTGTGCGTGCATGCGCATATATGTATATATATGCGCATGTACGTACGTAACGTATGTATGTATACGTATATATATATGCATATATATAGATTTATATATAGAGACAGACAGATAGATAGATACACACACATTTGTATATCCACCATACATTTACATAGATATTTGTGTGTATACATATATAAAGTGTATGTAAATTAGAACTGCGAAAAGCCAATGTATGTTTACAAGAGCGAGATGTGCAACTCAATATATTGTCTACATTTGATGCGAACTAACAAAAAAAAATAAATAACGTGATGGTTCCGCTTGTTACATTTTTACTCTTTCATGTTCTCTCTCTACCACTCTCTCTCTCTCTCCTTTCTCTCTACTCTTACCTATTGCGCCCTCTTGCTGTCATTACTAATGTACATCTTTACATTCATACATAAATGTGAATAAGAAAGCGCATGTATAGAGTACAGATTTTCTTTCAAATATGTTATATTGAAGACATGACTATTTCGCCACTTCAATATTTTTTATTAAAAATATTTGATAGATCATTATTTATCCTTAGTATTTTGTTTGGGACAATAATTTTCTTATATCCATCTCATCTTCAGAATGAAAGGACGATTTATCGCCCTGTAGCGGTGTTTTGTTATCGTCAGAAACGAACCAAGTGAACAATCTTACAAATACTAAAATAGAAATTGCTCACATAAGTTCAATCCTGTTGCCAATGTAGTTTTTTTTCTTTCTATATGTTCCCCCTAGTCATTTCCCATGGGTTGCTTCAACGACCAGTACTTCTTGCAAACCGCCTGCCCTTACGATATGCTAAAAATATTTAAAGTTTTTACAGGGGTTAATGCCTAAGATGAACCAATGCATACAAACATTGTCTGGTTATTTCTTAATTTTCTAAAACATTCACCGTAGAAGCTAGGCTTTCTATAAGCCATTTCAGTTCCTGGAAATATCACAGCGCGTAGCAATTCCAATATGGCTTTTGTATATATTGATGGATTTTATCAAATGAAGTTCAGTGATAAGAGCAGAGTTTTAGTTTTAAAGTTATTCCTCTTATCTTTTTGCTGTCATCGCGTTCGCGTTGATTTGAAATAATATTTCTAACATATCAGAATTCAAAATTCGACACTTTGACAGTTTAATTATCAGCTATTATAGAATTAACTTCGTCATATATTCCTAAGATAATATTTAATTAATTCGGTTTAGTATAGACAAATGAATAAAACACATTTTTCTCTTATTTGTTTTCAATTTCTTCTCCGATAATAATGACAATATGATAGGTATATCGGGCATTGATGAACATTCTTTTATCGACGTTAACTGTATCTTTTACAATTGTGGTAATATATCCGGTTAGTAACATCGTACTTAAATTCAAATACGAAATTGTGTTTTCCTAATGCTTCTTTTTTTTATCTCATTATATCTGCATAGATGTTAAACAAAGGAAAAGAATGCATCTTTGACTTACACCTGACTTCATTTCAAACTACGAAGGAAAGATTGCGTTAGTTTCAATATATTTATTGAGAGTAAAATGATTTCAATAATTTTATAAAATATTGATCAGATCTTATTTCAACTCTTTGATCATCGTTTAACATAAATAACTAACCTCATGTGTGCGCATATATATATATATATATATATATATATATATACACACACATATATACAAAAGAGGGGGGGCTGTTTCCACGTAGGAGAAAATATAGGCAAATTTGTTGTTGAAAGTGCACCTAAAATTTGAAAAACTTGTCACTGTGAGCGTGCTAGAGTGTGTGAGTGTGTGTATGTGTGTGCGTATGTGTGTGTGATTCGTTTTAGTTTTGCTGTCGTTTTATGTTATAACGTAGCGGTTCGACAATTAAAGTTAGGTAAAATGTATATTCAAGACCAGAATCGTATAAAAGATTAAACTCATGAAACCAGTGCACCACGCCCCCCACCCTGCATTACAATGATTGTAAGAGTAAAAGAATAAAATGTGTTTGAGAGAGCGGGAGAGACGAGGAGGAAAAGAAAGTTGTAGTAGTAGTAGCAGCAGTATGACTAAAGGATTTTGCAGTTTCCATTGACGAGACATTACTAAGTCCAGGAAAAGAAGAATCTCTAAGATGCGGAGCATCATAAATGGAAGTCAGTTATGGAAACAGATTTCAAACAGCTTTAAAAATACTATCAGACGTCAAAAGAAGCTCAGTTTCAAAGTAGATTTCTTCACCACACAGCTATCTACTACAGTACACATGATTTTTGTGTCTGTGTTTGTCCCCCACCCCAGCATCGCTTGACAACCGATGATGGTGTTTACATCCCGTAACTTAGCAGCTCGACAAAAGAGAACGATCGAATATGTACTAAGCTTACAAAGAATAAGTCCTGGGGTCGATTTTCTCGGCTAACGGCTGTGCCCTAGCATGGCCGCAGTCATGTGAAAAACAAGTAAAAGAATATATGTGTGTGCGTGTGTGTATGTGTGTGTGTGTGTATGTGTGTGTGTATACATTCAAATATTCAAATACAGAATAGAAGCAGCGCTACTGGGATAAAAAAAACATTATCAACTACATACACTTAACAGATATGTTCTATGTTAAAATATCCGGCACTTTAAGAGAGTGTTCTCCACCGCGCCAATTCGCAGCCCAGTGGCAAATAAACTCAGGTGTATACATTAAGTATATGTTGTAAATAGATAGATAGATATTTTATCTTTCACTTGTTACAGTCATTAGACTGCGGCCATGCTGGGGCACCGTCTTGAATTTAAGTCGAACGAATCAACTACAGTACATTTTCAAGCCTGGTATTTATTCTATCGGCCTCTTTTTGGTACGTTACGGGGGAAGTAAAGACACCAACATCGGTTGTCAAGTAGTGATGGTGGGTAGAGAGGACATACACCCACAAACATGTACGCGTGTGTGTAAAAACAAGAAATAATATTTGTCTCTAATAGAAACAAAATGGTTTATAGGACTACAAAAAAGGCGCTCAAATATAAATGAGACGAAAATAATGAAGCATTGGTTATAGAACAAACATTAAATTTGGGTCAACCACATTACATGCAACACCACCCGTCAAACATTTAATCATACATAAAAAACGCCATGATCTACAAACACATAAAAAAATAATACATATACATAAAATCATAGAATGTAAAAATATATCCTAATAAAATACAAATAGAACATCTTATCAAAAGTTACATATAACGACAAAAAATTTAAAACTATCAAAAGCCTACTGGACAAATATAAAATAAAGATAAAATGAAATAAGTGTCCAACGACTAAAAAGATTTTATCTGACGATTAAAATATTTTTTTTTTAATTATCAAAAATTTTTTTTTTTTTTAATATTTAAAAAAATATTTTACTTCCCTGACACAGGTACGTCCATAGTTCATAAGTAAGCCAACTTCCACAGGTTAAATTCACGTACATCTTGAAAAAAGTCTTACTCCTAGTACGTTCAAAGTTCATAATAAACAGATATCTCCGGTCAAATCCAACATTCACATATATCTATGGCCATTTCGGGGGCTCACCACCGTAGTCCATTTACACTAAAGTGCATCAAACCACGAAAAATGCAGAGAACAAAACTTTTACGAAAAGCTTATACCATTTAATGAAAGCTTATATAATTTAAGAAGAACCCATCAATGGACCAGTTCAAATTTCCTATAATAAAAAAAAAATGCTACAAGTGGCTGTAGTTAACAAATTTAACGTCGCCGGTTTCAAATCCCAGTAACGCTAAACAATTTTATTACATTTCTTTTTATTTCTATATACTTTCAAAAAGGTGGACGAAAACCTATAGCTGCAAAAAGGGATCCCCTCAGTAAATCTATTTAAAGTTTTTGACCCCCCCAAATTTAAGGATTGCAAGGGATTCCTTTACACACAACTTATACTTATTTATATTTACTCTGAAGTAAGGGTTTCTCGAAATAACGGACCATTCCAGGGAATAACTCTTATTATTCTTCTTTAGAACGTGTAAATAAGATGCGAGTGTGAGAGAGCTGCTGTATTTTTCGTTTGAGAACGAGCTCATGTGGTCCCCATATCCAGCCTTAAAATTTACTTTACTACCTATATGTTATAACCGCTACGTTATAACATAAAACGACAGCAAAACTAAAACGAATCACACACGCATGGTGTTGTATGTAAAGTCGTTGACCCCAAATTAATGATTGTTCTATACCTAATGCTTCTTTACATATATATATATATATATATATATATATATATATAAACGACGGACTTCTCTTAATCTGCGTCTACGAAATGCACTCACAAGGCCTGAGGCAGTGGAAAAAGACTCTTGCCCAAGGTACCATGCTGTGGAACTGAACGCAGAACCATTTGGATGGGAAGTAAATTTCTTAATATATGACCACGTCTGTATGCATGTATGTATGGATGTACGCATGGATGGATGGATGGATACACATACACCTGTGTGTGTGAGTATGTGTGTATGCATATGTGTGTGTATGTATGTATATATATACGTGTGTGTGTGTGTGTGTGTGTGTGTCGTTGTTGACAGGAAAAAGACATAAATGTTCTAGATTAATCAATCGATACTTGTGCTAGAGTAGAGGTCAATAAATTAATTCAGAAACGTCGAATTTACAGTTTTGTCTATCCGTCTCCTCCGTCTTTCTCTTCTGCTTGAAACTAGTTTCGAGATGATCAGAAAGATGGAAAGAGATTAATAAAGCGAGCGAGCAGACGTTAATAAAATTATTATATATATTTGGGAATTTGTATGTTTGTGTATATATGTGTGTGTGTAGAGAGAGATAAAGATATGTATATGCGTATGTGTATGAAGAAACAGCGATATATGTGTGCGTGTATGTGTGTCTTTTTGTGTGTAGAGAGACAGATATATTTGTGCGTGCGTGTGTGGATGTAAGTAAATATGCATGGGAGTAGGTATAAAGAAAATGAAAAGACCTCGAAATATTTGATAGATTGATACGGAGCGAGAGAGAGAGTGAATGACAGAATGAGAGCGACAAGGATTGATTCATTTCTAAATGTATAGAATAGTAGATACCAAGTGTCTATATATACATATGTATACACACATCTATCTTTACATACATATATATATATATATATATATATATATATATATATATATATATATATATATATATATATATATATATATATACGCTTCCTAGACGCGCATTCATATGCACATACACATTTATATTCATATGCACATTATATTCATTTATATTCATATGCACATACACACATATATATAAGAACATATATATGTGTATATGCATATTATATACATACATATTTACACACACACAGAAAAGAAGAGAGAGAGAAAGCGATTGAGAAATAGAATGTGTATTGCATTTTCTCTTGGGAAATCCAAACATTTTACATGCATTGGATAGCATTAATAACTGCCAAATCGGTCGCAAATCTAAATTATTAGTATGTATACACATAACTCATTGCTTCGCGTATATATATATATATATATATATATATATATATATATACATTTTTAAACACTCGCACATTTACACACAGAGACATACGTTCATATATACAAACATGTATATTTATATATGAATGCAGAAAGACGTGTGTGTGTGTGTGTACATCAACCAACATCAGATTATTTCAAATATGTCTGTGACATATTTTAACTTCTAAAGGCATTTATACTACGGTTTACCAAGAAAAAATTCTCGCTTATAGTAAAAAGTGTAAAAATACAATTTTTAACGCAGTGGAGTCCTCTCTTGGACTTAGTGGCGGGCATTCTGGTAACCCTACACGCGGCCCTTAAGTTGCGGTAAAGAAGGCAACGGGAAACCACTTCTCTACTTTGCAATCCCCAAGAACAACCATGGATAATTGCAATTCAACGCTGGAAGAAATCGGCGTTAAAGGAGCGCTCCATCTCCGTACTTCTGCATACTTCCCCTGCTGAGCCATCTTCTTTCTCCTTCAGATCGCTCTCAGGATCCTCCAGGGGCATACCCCAATACTGCATGCGAAAGGCAAAGCCGAATTAGGTGGGATTCGAACTCAGACTGTAAAAAAAATTATTTCATCATTTAGTCAAGAGGAAGGAGAACAAATCCTATGAGTCTTTACACGGCCTCTGCGACTGTTGAGGTGGGGAGATTGCCTCCTTAAACGAGAGACCTGAACGCTTATAAGAACGGTGTCCAAGGCCCAAGGATGGTACTAAAGTGAGCAACGAAATAGGTGCACCACACAAGTAGGTCACGGTTGGGTTTGAAGTCAGAAGAAAATGAACGATTACTGCAAACCATCACATCGGATGTTCTTACAATAGTCCGATACCTAAGACTAGTACTTTATTTATCGATCTCGAAAAAATACCAAGCAAAGTAGGTCTCGGCATCGTTGAACTCAGAAAGCAATAAACCGACGCTCTCACATGTCTAGCAATGCGCTGCTTCAGTTAAACATTATAAGAGAAAGTCAAATATCGAATCGGGCTTAATTTGAACAAAGAATTTAAAAGAATACTTCAGGATCTTCACTCTTGTGCTCTCTACCGTTTCTGCTTTCTTCGTGAAAGCTAATATATTCCTGTAATCCGAATGGTAAGCTCTCCAATTACATTTCTAAACACGGTCTTATAAACTGTATCATGACACACAATTTTATTTCAGTTCATGTTATACACTGTTCAGTCTGGGCCGCCATTAAAGATAATTACATGCTTAACAAAATAGAATCTCTATAAAATAATCATTTAAGAATTATCACATTGTCTGAATTTAATCAGTATATCAAACACACATGGGTACGTTATACGTATACATTAGCGGTGGTTTATGTGTAAATTTATAGGCAATGTCAGGAGAATGAGGGCGTGCATAGTGAGAGGTTGTGAGTTAATGTAACAGTGGAATGGATCGAAAGGAGATTGATGAGAGAAAGTATTCGATGCTGCAGAGAAAGCATTAGTACACCGAGTCTTCGGAAAACATAAAGTATTTCTGATAGAGATTATAAACAAAACTGTTTATTATGATGTGAACTATACCAAAATATATACTTTGGTGCAAACTGTATAAAAATATATTACGGTGTATACTACATCAAAATATATATATTAAAATGTAAACCGTATGAAAACATCAATATTCAAATATGAAACAAGTATAGATAGCAATGTTGTGTTGTTTCTTTTATCTCCATCCACGGCATGTCCACGTTGAATAAACATTAAATAACGTTTATGTAATGTGGACATTAAATACAGACATTAAATATAACCACAGGACAACCTATGTTTTATAAATATTCATCGATATATTCACATGGTTGTGTTGAAAAGAAATACGAGAGTTATACATTTTTGTCTTAGTTGATTATATTTTATCGTCTGATGATAAGAGGAAAGGCAGAGCCTGTCACCATTTCCAGCTTCCTTGGGGTTGGTGGCAGAAAAAGAAGAGATAATATTCTACAGATTAGATGATCTGGTTCCAATGTTGAAATCAGAAGAGAACCTAACCATGACCCTAACCCTAGGGGGAAAAGAAGTGCCTATACGAGAGACGAGTCTTCGCATGGCCTCACGGATTGTTGGAAGAGAGTGAGGAGAATTTCCTTAAACGGAAGACCTAGCCCAAAAGTCTGTGACAAAGGCAGCTAGAGACCAGTTGGTGTTAAAGTGGGCGATGAATTAAGACCACCGCATAAATGCCTAGATACGAGATTCGAAATCGGAAGACAGAAAAACTGAACAAATACCGCAAGGTACCAGAAACAGAACCTCCACTTGACTTCCGCTGGTCTACTAAATTTTACTTACGAGCTTTTAGTTGACAACGCTGGACGGAACTTACATAGTGTGCCCCACGGTGGGAATGAACTCCAAAGAATAGCAAATCTTTTAACTAAGCAATCATCCACAGTGTCGCATAAATAAAATAAATATCTTACAAAACCGAACGACACATTCTTAGGAAACGTTGTCGTGGATAAACGATGTGTGAAAAATAAAAGATGGGTTAGTCGTGGTTAGAATAGCTTTGATAATCAATCTGATCGATTATTGATCCCTTGTGGCAAAACAACTTCCAGAATAACAAATGGGACTGTCCCTGTTATTTTATGAAACAATGCTCAGCTGTGACCAATAACACCTCCCACTTGTAATCTTAATCTGGCATTACTAAAGAGGAAAAAACAGGACCAAGTTTATTTGGGGTTAAGCTTTACCGAGTGAAGACATGCCAGACGTATTGACGAATTTCGAACGAACTGGGACGCCTTCAGTTTCGGTGACATCAGAAGGAGAAGCTTATATATGGTTGCATAATCTGGTAGAAATAGCAGCCAAATCTTCTTCAAATTGAACTACACAGTATCTAATAAAGAAGGACATTTTCGATAAGATATCAGTGATAGTAAACGAGTTTAGCCCGACGAATCACAATAATAAGCATTCCAACTGTGACCATCCCGTCTTTTTTTGTATCTATAAAGACATTAGTGTGCTGTGATTTTCTTATCTGAGACGGCGGTGTGCTTTAGCTAGATTTGGCTGTTGTTTCTTGCTTCACAGGCGACCGCCTAAAGATCCCATTACAGGCTGTCGACTGGTTTTGTGGAGGAACGTGATAAAATCTAGCATGACATCTTCCAATTAGATTAAGAAATCGATCAATAATTTGAATAAATAAATAAATAACTAAATAAATATTGAAAACTTCAGATGATCAATAAGGCAGTTTAAAAACAAATTTATCTATTTTAGTTCTGTCTAATAGCCATTTACCCTAAAACTCTTTTTAATCTTACAATTAATGTTTCAAACCATTCCTTAATTTAAAATTCAAAAAATGTATGGCTATATGTGTGTGTGTGTGTGTATGCTTTTGTGAGTGTGTTACATGTGTCTAAGTGGGTGGGCGTATGCGTTCTTATATTCCTGCATGCTTATGTATCTATATTTATCTATCGATATACATATATATATATATATATATATATATATATATATATGTGTGTGTGTGTGTGTGTGTGTGTGTGTGTGTGTGTGTGTGTATCTTTTGGGTTTGGTTAAATCCAATACCCTCCTCAACCTTATATATATACTTGTACGTGTGAGTGGGTGTATATATATATATATATATATATATATATATATATATATAATTATATATATAGGTGCGTGTGCGTGCGTGTGTGTGTGTAAACACCTACAATCGGAGACAAAAATAACCCGTAAGACAATCATTTAAAAATATCAAGTCATCATTCGTGCAAATTGTACATCATTTTGCGTCCGCTTTCCATGCTAGAATGAATTTTCCCGCCCACCCTCTCTCCCTCTGTCTCTTTCATATGCATATATATATATATATATATATATATATATATATATATATATATATATATATATATATATATATATATATATATATATATATACATATATATATATATATATATATATATATATATATATATATATATATATATATATATATATATATATATATATATATATATATATAGACATACATATATATGAACAGATACATATTCCACTAAAAACTATTTTTTATCAGTTCCTGTTATCTCCAGCTGGTCTATATCTCCTGCTAAACCAATTCTAATAACATCTACTGAATAATAATAATAATAATAATAATAATAATAATAATAATAATAATAATAATAATAATAATAATAATAATAATAATAATAATAAACAATTTCATTTCTTTGCCACCAGGGCCCATTCGTATGTACGATAAACGAATGAAAAATAATTACATCAGCGAGTGGGAATACAAACATAATTATATATCGGACATTAGCGAGGTGGATGATATAGTAGGAAGTATTGAATTTTTTTTTAAATATTACACACAATAATTACATAAAATAATTAAAATGAATATACAAAAAGATATGATTTTCAAAAGATATCATCTAAAAAAGAGAAAGGGTAAAGCAACGACACACGGATGGGAAACGTGCACTCGGGTGTGATTAGGATTCCTGAAAAGGCTAATAATAACTGAATGTATGTATGTAATTATGTATGTACAATGTTTAAGTAATAAGCTTATTAAATTGGACAGGAAACTCCCTGTGATATGGTTATGGCCTTAAGAATATTGTAGCTGGTGATCTTAAACTTTCTGATTTCTTGTCATTGCTGCTTTGAGAGCTCGACCAACCTCAGTGATATTTGGCTTCTGTTTCATAAATTATGCAGATGACATCTCTCTCTGCAACTAACCAATCTCTTGAATTGTCTTCAGCCATTAAAGGATCCTCACTTCTTGCCGTTTCCAACGGAACAAATGAAGTAAAGTGTATGGCCAAAGGTTTTCTAGGATTTCAAAGTTGTATTTCATTCCCGACCTGACTTCATACACGTGAATATATACATATGTATGTACAAAAGAAAACCATATATGTGGGCGAGTGCGTGTGTGTGCGTACATATGTATGTATGTACGAATGCATGTATATGTATTGTGTAAACTCAATCATCTATGCACTTTCTTGTGTATCATTCGGTGCAAGCACCTCATATTAACAGGGGAATGCAACCATGGATGTACAAAGTCGACTGGTGATGCACTTCGACATCGGATCTTGCCTTAGGAATACTTGCAATTCTAAACCAATCACAGAACCTTACGTTTGCCTGGAGTATTTGTATTAGTAGAGGTTAACCAGTATTTCATCCACATTGATTATCCCTGCTTAATAAATCATTTTATCATATCTATATAGGTATATATATATATATATATATATATATATATATATATATATATATATACACATACACATACATATATTATATATATATATATTTATATATATATATAGATAGATAGATATATAGATGTAGATATAGACATATATATATATAAATATATCTATATATATATATATATATATATATATATATATATATATATATATATATGAAACAAAATTATTTTCGCTTCTTTTCGCATGAATACATATATATATGCGAGCGTGTATC
>NC_142938.1:1327555-1387555 GCF_046866305.1 Octopus bimaculoides | reverse complement strand
AGGGATATTCGAAAATATAATTAATAACAATTTTGATATTTTTCGAGGAAATATTTTTAAAAATATAAAAAAGAAATATTCAATGATTTATCGATATTTGAATTAAATGTCAGGTTGTGTTAAAGTTGTAAAACTCAGAAAGCGTTAATATATAAATCAAATATAATTGATTGTATATAATCTGCACATTTCAACGTCGGTTTAGAAAGTCATTTACGATAACAATAAAATATAAAAGAAAGCCACGACAGAAAATCTTTATGTTCTTCTGAATGATATGCCGGACCACAACAATTATAGATGACGTCGATCGCTTAGATATCAGTTAATTACTGGTGCCAATGGGACTGATTTTGTCGTGTTGTGCTTGTGGTAGAATTATCTTAGAAATTATTACTATTACAAGGGTCATGAGTGGAATGGTAATATGAGGAACTCATAAAGCAAAAAACTTAATGATTTGCGGTACTGAGTTACAATCATTTAAATTTTGTGGTTAAATCCCGTCGTAGTCTCCTTTGCCAGTTAGTTTTTATGGACAACTTACGTATAATAATGGCGAATGTAGAATATGTGTTGTACCACGTATATTGTATCGTATTGTTTGTGTTTCCAAAGCACTATCAGCCAAAAGTATGGGGATAGCAAGCGGAATAATGTTATACTCACTGCTAGAAATAGATGGGAAAATACTTCGTCCCTTAACGGTTACTAATCTGCAATATCATAATTTCATCGAGCCATGAGGAAGAAATAATTATTGCAGCTGAAAACCTACAGTCAGAGTAAACGTAGAAAGAAGAAAGAGGATAATTACAAAAAAATAAAATTACACGGTATTAAAGAACAAAAATAGGTGAAAAGGGAGAGTAAAATCCCACCTCGGAAAACTAACAAAGAAAATCAAAACGAAGATAGACTCACCAGTCACCGAAAATTAAACAGGTAACAAACAAAATTACACATCTGTAGACCTACTATTTTCCAAAAAGTTATAATCGCACAACATCAGTTAATTTCGGACAAAAGAGGAATGGTGATAGTGTGTTACCCTGGAAAATGCCACATGAAATGTTTACATCTCAAGCATTTAGAGATTCATTGGCACTGTTCAAAGTTAGTGTGGTTCTCCATGATCTCATACTTCCAGACAAAACATTTAGCAGAGTAGGCGGTATTTTATACATTTCCACACATTTCTTAATCCAGCTATGTGGTTGACTATCAAAAGCTTTTTTATAGTCTACCCAGGCTATCGACAAGTTTTTGTGTCGTTTGTGACAATCTTCTAAGATCATCGCATTGATGAGTAGCTGATCTTTACAATATTATTATTGTTGTTGTTGTTGTTGTTAACTTTGCTATTATTCTACACTTGTTCTGACACTTTTATTCGGTTGATGCTCGCCTATTTTAAAGTGGTTTTGTGTGTGTGTGTGTGTGTGTGCGTGTGTGTGTGTGTGTGTGTGTGTGTGTGTGTGTGTGTGTGTGTGTGTGTGTGTGTGTGTGTGTGTGTGTGTGTATGTGTGTGTGTGTGTGTGTGTGTGTGTGTTGCGTTTGTTAAGTTACAAATAACAACAAACATTTGCTTATGGAAAGACTCAATAATGATAGCAGAGTCAAATTTCGAATGCATAAAGAGTCTGACTGAGACTACATCCATAACTAATTTGACGGTCACAGCAACTTCAAACAGTTATCAAAATACGGAGTTGTAGACATGTTTATGGTGATAAGTTCAATAAAATCGACGGAGATGAGGCGGACTTAATGAAGTGAGAAGTTCTTATTAAATACAGTATGCTTCTAGATAATTGGTAATATTGAAATAAAGTACGATATTTTATTGCTGTGATATCATACTTTAGCATCTCATCTTGTTAAATCTGGTTTAATGAATTAATGGGGAGAAGAAAACATATATTTATACGCTATTTTTCAAATACTCTATACATACATACATACATACATATATACATACATATGCATACAAATGCGTGTGTATGCCTGTATCTGTGCATATAATATATATATATATATATATATATATATATATATATATATATATATATATATTAAATTCAAAAGAAAAGTAGAGAAAAAGAAAAAAGCAAACAAACGTGAGGACGTAGCACAAGTATTATATTAATATGACGCTCAGAGAAAGAAGAGAGTAGTTGTTTCATGTTTCGAGCACAGCTCTTCTTCGGAAACAGGAAAATTCAAAGGGAAATAATGAAATGTGTGTGCATGTGTATGTATGTGTGCGTGTGTGCGTGCGTGCGTGCGTGTATCTATGTGGCTGTGTAATAAAACTTTTACTTCCCAACCACATGGTTCCGGGTTCAGTTCTAGTGAGTCTCACCGTGAGCAAGTGTCTTCTGTTATAGCTTTGGGCCGACCAAACCTTTTTCAGTGGATTTGGTAGCCAGAAACGGAAAGAAGCCAATCATATATATATATATATATATATATATATATGCACACACACGTGTGCGTGTCTTCGTGTCTGTTTGACAACCGATGTTGGTTTGAGCGGTGGTAATGACTCCCTCAAAGTGCCGGGTGTTGAAACACTTGAAATTCATAGACATGCAAGACAACTCACCCTTAATCCCATTCAAGAGCAATGCGCATCGATGTTTCGCCATTTTTGTAGATTATTAGCATCAACTAATCTAAACGAGTCGGAGGCGATTCTAGTTTATGACTCTATGCAAAGTGTGAAAAGCATTTGCTGGTGTGACACGACGGTGCATACGTAAGAGTAAATTCAAATATAAACTGGAAGCTACGATAGTGTTGTAAATATTCTCCGCCACACACGATGTATGGGCACTGCTTGTTGGCCGGTAGGGTACGGTTTAGCGAGATGGGGGGATTACTCTTTTAAAGGGCCGAGTGCTTAGAAGAAGAAGAAGATTTACTGAAAAGGATTTAAAGAAAGAGGGTATGGTCACTTCAGGAACGCCTTTGACAATCGGTAAGAAGAAGCATAACCTGATAAAAACAACAGCAACAAGAACACGACGATTCCTCAATATTGATTGGTTCTCTCTTTTAATGAGGTTCCATAATATCTTCAATTAAGATATACCAGTATCGATTAATTACAGGTGTGTCTCCTAGTTAATCCATAATCAATATAGAGTTTTATTTATGTTAACTTCCAAAAGTATCATACAAAATATGTAGTTTATAAAACATATTTATAAATAAATGTGTATACATACATGCACACAAACACACATTTATTTATATATAGATACATATATATATTTGTATATTATACATATATTTATGCATACATGCATATATAGACACACACACATACATACATACATACATGCCTTCCTTCCTCAGAGGACGAATTTAATTAAAAACAGAAAACATGCATATATACACACATACGTGCATGTATACATAACATATACGTACATGCATACATACACACATACATACATGCATGCACACATACACACGTACATGCATACATACCTACATAAAAACATACATGCATGCATGCATATATACATACATACATACACACATACATACGTGCGTATATACGCACATACACACACACATACATAAATACATACATGCATGCATACGTGCGTACATACACACACATACATACACACACATACATACACACACATACATACACACACATACATACACGCACATACATACAAACACTACGAACACAGAGTCATTATAAAATCCGTGTATTTTATTTAAAATGAGTCTAAGCTTATTCCTGTTTTGTCAGAATTAATCAGTGAAAATCGTGTGTGAAACCATTACGTTTTTAAATAGATTCGTTTTTCTCGAAAATGTTAACTCTGTATATGTCCTTCATCATTATGTATGTAGAAAATGTGATGCTGCGATTCAAAGGTTCCAGGTATTCTTTGCAGCGCTGATTTTCTATTCCACATTAAGTTACCTCAGTTATGTCCGCCCCAAAAGCAACGTTTCTTTGCCCACTGTCTCCCTCTTAGCATCAATGATCTATTTAAGGCGGCGAACTGGCAGAATGTTTAGCACGACGGGGGGAAATGCTTATCGGCATTTCGTCCTTCTTTATGTTCTGAGTTCAAATCCCACCGAGGTCGACTTTGCTTAGCATCTCTTCCGAGACGACACAATAGGAACCAGTTGATCGCAGGGGTGGATATAATCAACTTTTTCCCTCCCTCGAAACAGCTGGCATGGTGCCGAAAAATTCTAACCAATATCAGTGATTAGTTCGAGGTGTTTCCGTCTCAATCGTATCTCTTTCTTCTCTTCACTATTTTATGACCAACTGTACACAGTGTTATTGAATCAAGGGTTTTATTTAAAGTGACCTCAAAGTAGGGAATGTATTAGTAAAGTCAAATCGAAAACAGGAAGAGAGGAATAAAAAAAGAGAAGAAAAAAAAAGAAAATGGATAATTTCTTCCCATACGCACAACAGCGTTTTACGCGGATGAAGATCTTGTTTCAGGCGCGGTGTCACTTGTTTACCGGGGCTAAGCCATTCCTTACGCTGCTTCTTATTGATGTACATGCTCCATTTTTCGTCGCCAGTAAAGAAAGGACATGTATGATGTATTCCAAGATGAAATTAGTCTGAATAAACACAGAATAGTCATGGGTGGAACTGCATTTGATTATATGGCTGCCACCACTCGACATTTCTGCAAATAGGATTGATCTGGAGTCAAACAACAAAAACCACTGCCCATAGAACCAAAGAAATACATACAAAACAACTAAAGAATACAAAAATACTCCGACTTTATTCCATTTCGACTTCATTCGTTTCTGTTTTATGCGTCTTTCAATCAATAATTACCTCATAAAATTATCAACTCATAAAATCGAATTAGATTTCCACCATTAAACATTTGTAAAATGTCTGTCGACTTCTTGAGACCGACATCTGTTGCTGAGGTTTCAAATCAGCCCAACAAACGATAAAGAGATAAACATAAACGCTGTTGATTTATTTTTGTTTGCGAATCATTAAAAACAACTTCTTTTACTAAAATAATTCATACCGTTTAATATAGAGACAAAGGAAGAAAGTTCCCATAACAACGCTGACATTAAAATACGTAATAAATATTAACAAATTACAAAAAGTTCATCAGCCAAAGGAACAAAACTCCTTAATTAAGACTTTGTTTAGTTTATTTGTTTTCAGTGTCTCTTTCTTTCAGACTTCTGGAATAATTAATTTCGGTACAAAAATGGATGAACCAAAGAAAATGACCCTAGGTTAAATGTTAGAATACAAATGGACTTTAAATCTGTTTTGAAAACTAACTTAGAAAACGGAAGCATTTTTTAAATGAAGGCAATTCGTATAGCGTGAACCGGCCGTTTACATGGCAACACAGACATCTTGGAATGCATCATATATGTTCTTTCTTTACTGGCGACGAAGAATGGAGCAAGTACAATAGTTTTTCCATCCAAATAATTTTGAAGAATGCAAAATAAATGATAATTAGATAGGGCAATGTCCGATGATAGGTGCTCCAGCTTTTGGAATGTCATCCTCGCTCTATGTGGTCGAGCATTATCCTGATGGAAGAGCACCTTTCGTTTCGAAACCAAAGATGGTCGTTTTTCTCCTAGCACTGATTTAAGCCACTCAAGCTGCTCGCAGTATCTTTTCCTTTTGTTATTGTTTGATTTGGCTTTAAAAGTTGAAAGTAGACTAAACCTTTCGTATCCCACCAAACAGATAACAACACCTTACATGGGTTTCTCCCTTTCCCTACCCACTGTCTTCGGCGCTTGACATTTTTATAGAGAACCCATTCACTATTCGGTGCAAAAAAGGTCCATTCGTGTGACGTGACAGCAGAGAAGAGCACACATTCACCCTCTGCACGCGATTAGACTTGGAAAATTTGTGAGGGACCCATTGACCCAATTTGCTGACTTTTCTAATGGCATGCGGGTGTCGATGAATGTATTGAATGACCAAATCCAAGCTTCTTTGCTAATTCCTCAACAGTTACGATGGGATTTTGTTCCACCAGGGTTTGCAAGACGTCCTCATCGAGCTCTACAGGTCTTCCAGTAAGAGGGTCATCTTCTACGCTGTAGTTTCCGGATCGGAATTTCTGGAACCACCATTGACACTGGCTCACTCTTATCGTCCGATCCCCATACACTGCATTAATATTCCTCGCACTTTCCGTTGCGTTGTTGTTTTTATTGAACTCATAAAGTAAAATGCGCACATTTGTCACTTCTATTATAGCTTTGAAAAATAACTGTTAAAATCGAACTGCACTCTTCAAAACTTGCACTAAGAATAAGGGAACGGATCTATTTTAAAACGGGGGCCACATTTTTCATTAATGTTTTACGTAGTGTTTTTGGTACGGAAAGACTTTCAAACTTCGTATACTTATCTATTTTGTGTTATAGAACAGAAAAATATTTTTGTATTCGAATTTATTTCATGTAAAAAATTGTCTTATTTCGATAATTTCAACCAATCACTGACAAGTATTCAGTTGTTTATATTTACTCCTTTGGCTGATTAAGCGATGTAAAGCGTATTTAATCTCCATACCTTCGTTTTATTTGCTTTTTTCATTTTAAATTTGCTTTAACCCTAACCCTACGGTTAGGGTTAATTGTTTCAGAATCGTTTGTTTATGTAGTCGGCACTTAATGTATATCGGCTGAATGGACGTCAGTGATTGGTTGAAATTACAGAAATACAACTTTCACATGGAATAACTTATGGATTTCTTTTTTTTTTTAAGAAGACTAAGAGAAAAAGATGTTTTATATGACACATTCTACCAGTGTTCCAAGTTTCAAAGTGTTTCGTTAATGAAAAATGTGGCCCCCGTTTTAAAAAAGATCCGAATAAGGCAAAAACTAAGAACAAGGTAAAATTACTCCCTGCTTTTATAGCAAATTGATGCAGGTAATTTATCCCGCCCCCTCGGACTTTTAGTTTGTGCAATTGTAAAAACCGCGTTATTTATGGGATGACCCAATATATATGTACGTATATATATGTACATATATGTATATATTATTATTATTATTATTATATCGGATGCCAACTCGAGCAACTGGTGGCAGTTTAATGATCCAGTATTTTAATGGCAGTCAGTATTGCGTGACTTTGGCACCAAGAATTGCCAGTAGTTGCCATTTTGGTTTCAGTCTCTGAAATTTTATGTGGGCGTGTGTGTGTGTTTGTGTGCGTGCATCCGTGTGTATCTATGCGTATATATATATATATATATATATATATATATATATATATATATATTATGTATGTATGTATGTATGAGTAGTGCCAAGTCAGCTTATATTTTGTTCAAACGATCTTATGAAACTAATTTCTTTCTTGTGGTCGGTAGATGAAAATAACAGAAATTAGTGTGGGGGTGGAATATTACATTTTACTGCGACTTTCTGTCTTCAGTATATTTTTATTCATAGTGCCTGGTCATGATATTACCATCCTTTCAATACACGCAAACACACACACACACACATACACACATAGTGGATGTCTACACTTGTTTGTGTCCTAAACTTCTGTTATATCGAATAATTACGTCACTCGCTTCTCATGAGAATATGCAGGCACGCGCGTGTGTGTGTGTGTGTGTGTGTGTGTGTGTGTGTGTGTGTGTGTGTGTGTGTGTGTGTAAAACCATTCATTTATAATTTCAACATCCGTCGACGCATGAATCTCTTAAAAGATTAACATCCAACTTCCTCCTCGCCACAACACTAGACCCTATCTAATTAACAACCAACGTTTCAAACCATCAATCGCACCTGGCCTCTCTTATTAATGTCACCGAAGCACATCGTAAATGGTGCCCTGTACACGAATTGATATTTATCACAGATCGTAAACTAATCCGTAAAATCAACGTAAACATTTGTAGACGTGTCAACGTGTTTGTCAACTTGAATATCGATAGTTGTTCCTTAATCACGTTTTTTCTTACGTTTCCGTATATATTTATTCGAGAGTTTTCGGTTTCCGATTTCTTGTGACAGATTGAGCGATTTAATCCAGGTTATTTACTAAATACGTTCCTTGTGTGATGTATACGTATATTATCTATCCGTCTGTTTACCTGTGTGTGTGTGTGTGTGTGTGTGGATTATATAATCTATACTGTCGTGGAGTATATCCCTGTTTATGGCATATGACCAAGTCAGAATGTTACAGACTCTTTCGCGACATTTATTGCACTTAACAATATCGACGACTCTTCAAGCATGGCTGCAATCTATACTTTTTTCTTTTGGATGTAACCCACGCTGTTGCGATTGATTTTGTACAGCGTTCCTTCTTTTCATAGTTGACTAATTTTGTAACATTTCATCACTGTTGGTTTCTAAGACGACTTGTGATTATTTCACCCGGCCTTGAAGTTCTCCCCGTTACCCCAAAACGCGTGACTGTGTCCGTCCATTATTGTAGTTGAACTCTCGCTCCCTTTCGTAGAATCACAGCCACTGTACTGCATTGACTATTCACTGAACGCTTACTACTGGTCCTACATTTTCATTTTTTTTTTTTTTTTTGGTTGCTCCGTCTTCCAAATCCACTCACAAGGCTTTGGTCGGCCCGAGGCTATAGTAGAAGACACTTGCCCAAGGTGGCACCCAGTGGGACCGAACCCGGGACCATGTGGTTGGTAAGCAAGCTACTTACCACACAGCCACTCCTGCGCCCTATACACATACATACATATATATATATTGCGTATATAGATACATTTTAAATAATGTCTATTTATGGTTGTACATAAATATTTTAATCTTAATTTTTTTTCTATTATCTTTTATAATAATTTTTATTTTCTTTATTTTGCTTTCGCTTTTTACTTCGATTCTTTATCAGTTTCTGTTTGTCAGCTTGTTATAACTATTTTCAATACTAATTTTATTGGTGTTGTTTACGGCTATTATTGTTATCGCTGTTGTTGTTGTTATATGACTATTATTATAATGTTTATCACTATTGTCACCACCACCACCACCACCACCACCACCACCACCACCACCACCACCATCATCATCATCATCATCATCATCATCATCATTATTATTATTATTATTATTACATTTATCACTGCTGTTACTAGGCTTTTTTATTACGACTTTCGCATTTTCTCTTATTACTTTGGTGCCTTATTTTATTTCTATTTTCAATTATTTTATTATCTTTTTTTTTTAAATTTAGTTTTCCATTTCATTTTCACTTTAACAATTATCATTTTTCATCTCCTTATATGATCATTATTTATGGACTCAGTCTCTCCCGTTATTTGTTCATTCCCTGTCTTTTATTGCGTTCATGTATTGGCAAACACTATTCTTTATAGAAAAACCTTTACATAAAACCCCTCTTGTTAAATCTTATCTTTTATCTTTTACTTGTTTCAGTCGTTGGACCACAGCCATGCTGGGGCATTACCTTGAGGAATTTTTCAGTCAAATGAATCGAGCCTATACTTTTTTTTAAGCTTAGCAGTTCTTTTGCTGAACTGCTAAGTTACGGGGGACGTAAACGCACCAATACCCGTTGTCAAGTCGTCGTCGTGGACAGATACAGACACACATACACATATACATGTGTATGTATATATATATATATATATATATATATATATATATATATATATATATATGGATCGGGGGGTTGTTGTGTCACTGTTGTCCATCACCTCCGCTTGACAACCGGTGTTAGTGTGTTAACATCCTTGTAACTCAACCGTCCCTCAAAAGTGGCCGACAGGCTTTAAAAGAATACTGGGTTCGATTCATTCGAGAAAATATTCGTGAAATCGGTGCCCCAGCGTGGTCGCAATCAAATGACTAAAACAAGTAAAAGATAAAAGATATATTCTACATCGTTCCTGCCAAATGTCAAAATAGCCAATCAGTCAACCAGACAATTCTCAACTTAGCATTTCCATCTTTATTGAAGATGTTTTGATGAAATTGATCCTCAGATAATCTAACTCAAGTCACACGATTTCGGTTCAGGTGGAGAATTGGTGATGATATAATTTCAGGAATTAAGGGAACCGAATCAATTCGTTTCTGGAAAAGGTAGATTTTTATCAATCAAAGTTCACAACCACCACAACTACCACCAACACCACAACCACACAAACACCACCGTTCTGACCACCATGACCACATCCACCTGCTAACCGCCACCACAGCCACCGCCACCACCACCTTGAAAAAATATAGACCGTCTGTTATTATTGGAAACCTGATAAGCCATTAATTCTTACATCGAACCATAATCTCACTGTTTGGTTGGTCAACTATTCCATCCTCTTCCAACATCTACACACCACTACCAACAACAAAAACACCACGAACATCTCCACCAGAACCATTGCCACCATCAACCCCCATTACCACTCATAAACACAGACACCTTTGTGCACACCACCATCCTCGGTACCACCAACTCCCATAAGACCGTGAGGAAAACCACAATTCAAATATAACATAATATACCATGTAAAAAACAGAGGTCTGTATTACTCTGTGTGTGTGTGTGTGTGTGTGTGTGTGTGTGTGTGTGTGTGTGTGTGTGTGTGTGTGTGCCTGTATGTCTGTGTAGACAGACAGTCAGACAGAGAAAGAGATGCACATACATATATACATATATATGTGTGTATACAGTGTATTCGGACGTTTGACAGTTTTTTTGTCTCCTTTTTTTTTTTTTCAGGAACAGTTTGATATATTAATGAATAGTCAACGGCGCTGGAAAGCATAAAGATAAAGATTGTAGTTGAGGAAAAATTAGCTGTCATTGAGGACTGGAAGCCATATTGGAAAAGATTTACTTGGATCGTGAGGATTGGCAGCTGGTATCAAAATGTAAGCATCACGACCGCTGCTCAGTGCTTTGTGAACACTGTAAATGCTGTAAGACGCGGCATAGACAACAGCAATGGAGTTTACGAAGCCGTGGTCCGTAGGAAGGGACACATCAGGCGTTCTGGCTGTGTCCGCACGACCGAATTCATCTAATAACTGCAGGACAAGGTGATGGAAGATTCGGGTATGGGTATGCGGGCTTTGGCGAGAGAGATGGGCGTTGCTGTCGCCACCAGGACACTGGCTCTGAATGAGGATCGTCGCTTCAACTCGTACAAGATGTGCAAGGGACAAATTCTCAACTGGTACTTCGAAACGATGAGACAAAATCAACCTCGGCAGCATTTGAACTCAGAACGCAAAGAACTGGAAGAAACGCCGCTAAATAATTTGCATAAAAGCTTGTGCCCCGGAAATTCTGGTCTCACTGAAAGCCATCACATCTATATCTAGAGAACCGAGGTCGTTGATCAGGGGCCACTGCATCTAAAGAGACGTCTTAATACGGCCATGTGGGATAAGAAGTTAAGAAAGTGAGAAGGACCATTTATTTTGTTCCTCTGGATGGACAGGTGATATTTCCTTTCCATGGATGTTGTCGTGGATGTTTCCATGAGTAAGTCTTTTTAGAGTCATCTGATATTTCCTCGGTGCTGCTTCCATTCTTGCAACCGCTGCGACTGTAGCTGCACGCTCTTTAATGCAGTCGCCGTCGATATTTGTAGCTTTTGTTACTGGCATCATTAATGTGGTGTCGGCTGCAATAAAGATCTTTCAGCACTTTTTGAAGCTGAAGCTTTGAACAGCTCCAAGGAAAAAGACGAAATAACAGCAGAAATTGCAGGAAGCTAAAAACGGATCGACAGAATGCAATGATAAAGCGATGGGGGGAGGGGGGGAACTGACGGAATTGAATTACAGAAAACTCGAAGTATTAGCTGAGGGCAGGAATGGAAACTGTGAGTGAATGATTCTTGATCATTGCACTAGATCCTAATTAGAAATCACAAAAAATTCATCGAATTAATTAGAATAGAGTAATTGCATAAAATGTAAACGTTTGGAAGAAACAATGTGCTACATGGTGGGTTTTTTTGCCCCCCGATACTAATACACAAGGAGTACACTAACAGGTAAATTACACAAAGATTATGAAACACTAAGAAAAAACAAATTGGTATAAACATGTAGGAAAAAAGCAAAGAAGAATGACCGAATAAACATATTCTAGCCAGACAAAGAAATAAAAAGATAATCGGTCAGATATTGTTAGCATAGACTAGAGGGAAGGAAGTTCCCAACTGAAGAAGCAATTACAACAGAGAAAAATTAACCAGCGATAAAAAATCTGGAAATAGAGACAACCAGAATGGGGGAGGGGTCGGAGAAGGATGTGAAAACAAAAACAGTCTCAAAATACTAGGCATCGTGGGAATAATTAAATATTATTATGTTGGGATATACTATAATCGAAATTACAACATTTACAAGTATGCGTAACATAGAGGAAACAAGACCATTAAACACTGAACATACTTGTATACATGATTAAACTATATTAAATACAAGAGAGAGAGACAGAGAGAGAGAGAGAGAGAGAGAAGCAAAACGAAACTAAATTATATACGAAAAGTACTCAGAGAGAGCTGCAAGAGTCAACAACGCAGTGAAATAAGCAATAAAACGAAGACTGCTGATAAAAATAATCAAGTTGAAGAGAGGCTGATATAGGTTTATTTTTGTATGCTTTTTGTTAGTTTATATTCACCAAATGTCTGACGTATTTTTAATTGGCCAAATTAAATGCCTTTATTGCATTGATAACAATTTCAGCGTATATCATAAAAACTTATATGGATATACACATACATACATACACACAAGGATGTATATATATCTCCTATACACACATACACAAACACATATATAGCTTATGCACACATACATAAATACCTAGATCCTATACACACATATATAACCTATGCACACACATAAATATATATCCTATACACACACATGCATGTATATATCCTATACACTATATCCTACACACACACACACACACACACACACATATATATATATATATATTATCAACAAATACATATATATATATACATAAGGTCTGATCAATAAGTATCCTGACTATTGCCATAGCAACGAAGCTAAAGCAGACAGAGTGAAGCCTCTTGGCAAAGATTGACCTTGAACTCTGCTGTGCATGCGCACAAAGTTTTAATATTCTAGCTCACTTCCGCTATTTACAGCAATGCTTCGAAGGGAGGTGTGTAGCGAGTGAACATCGCATTGACCATGACAGGGAAAGCTGCCATGGTGATACCTGCTTAGAGTCCGACGCAAAGTTGCAGAAAGTGTATGGAGAGGAGTGTATGAGCCGCACACAAGTGTACGAGTGGTTCAGATGTTTCCAAGATGGTCGAAAAATCTCGATATTGATGAACGTTCTGGGAGAGCCGCCTCCAGCAGAACTCAGAAAAACATCACAGATGTGCGTTCAACTGTGAGGGTAAATCGTCGAATTATTATCCGTGTGTTATTAGAGGATGTTCAGATTAGTTACGGTTCAGTTCAGTCCATTATCCCTGAAGATTTGGGTTTGAGACGCACGAATGCCAAGTTTGTGGCAAAACTGCTTTCAGCTGACCAAAATAACACTTGGGTTTCAGTTGCACAAAATCTCCTTGATTGTGTTGAGAACGATGAAAACACTTTGAAAACTTTGCGTAGGCCTCTGAGCAGGTATTACCAAGCTTTTGGCAAAATTTGATGCAGATTCTCTGCTCAACTTTCTCTGTCACGGCCAATGCGACCATCACACGCTACACACGTTCCTTACAAGCACTGCTGTAAACAGCGGAAGTAAGCTAGAACGTTACAACTTAGTACGCGTGCACAGCAGAGTTCAAGGAGAATCTGTGCCATGTGGCTTCACTCTGTGTACTTTAGTTTCATTACTATAACAACAGTCAGGATACTTATTGATCAGACCACGTATATGATGATGATGATGATGATGATATATATATATATATATATATATATATATATATATATATATATGCTATACACACATACATACACATATATATATCCTTTACACTTATACATATCCTATACACATATATATGTGTGTGTGTTATTCATACATACATATGCACATTTATAATATACAGTATATATATACAGTATATATATATATATATATATATATATATATATATACACACATACACCAATAACAACTTCCAGATGATATCAAGGCAACCACACATAGCATACAATAAAAATACAATTTTAAATTTCACTTCTTAATAAATTGATTTTAGTTTGTAAAATATATTTAGGAGAGAAACCACAATAAACACTTCAGAAGTCTATGAAAAATTTTAAAATCTAATAAAAACAATCAAAAACGATGAACTAAAAGAAAAAAAAAGAAAAACAGAAAAAAACCCCAAAAATGTAAAGTTTTTGTAAATTGAGAAAAAAATATCACATAAAACCACTTCTCTCTCTTGTGTGTGTGTGTGTGTGTGTGTGTGTACATCAGTTCCTCACACAATGATATCTAATTGACAAGTAGAAACCACATGTCTGAAGACAAGGTACAGATGGCAGGCATCTTATTTCTACTTCTGCCTCTGACGATCTGTTTTAGCTGATTAAACACTGTAAATTTGATACATTTTATTGATTAGTAGCTATATATATATATATATATATATATATATATATATATATATATATATATATATATATATATATTTCAGCTTTTGAATTGCATTGTCTTGCATTGAGTATTACTTGAATTTTCACAGATTTACCAGTACATCTGATCTTTCAGCTGTTGCTGATCTGAGTCCTGGAGTAGCCAAGAGTATAAACAAGGCAGTGTGTCTCTCGATGTCACATGAGGTCTGTCTCTGTGAATCAGTGCATGTTTTACAAGAAGGGTTTCAATGTTTGGACAACTGCGATGTGTTGGAGCGGCTGAAGAACAGCAATCAACTCTGGCACAACAGGTAAGAGTAGTCTCTCTCTTCCTTTCTATGAAGAAAGTCAAATAGAATTTCAGTAAAGATTATGAAATAAAGATGACAGTGATACGTTTATGGCAAATATCTTATTGTACTTGTTTCAGTCATTAGACTGCAGCCATGCTGGGGCACTGCCTTGAACAGTTTTTGTCAAATGAATTGGCATGTTCTTTTACTTCAGTCAGGACTGCAACCAAACTGGGGCATCGCCTAGAAGGGTATATTTGATCAAATCAACCCCGGAATTTATTGTAAGCCTGGTATTTAATCTATTGGTTGGATTATGTCACACTGCTAAGTTATAAGGGTAACCAAAACAACACAGGTCATTAACGATGAAAGGCAAACACAAACGTGTACACACTCTGGCACACATAAATATAAACCAGGCTTCCATGCGATTACCATCTGCCATATTCACCCACAAGACAACAGTTAGAGCTAGGTTTTAGTGGAAGACACATGTCTGAGGTACCATGAAGTAGAAGTGAACCCCCAAATCATCTAGATATGCAACCATACCTGTACCTTTATTGAAGACAAACTTACCTTGATAATAGTAGAGTGCAACTTGAAAACCACCTTGATAGATGGTCAAACTGCTTTGGTAGATGGTCAGACTGCTTTGGTAAATGGTCAAAGTAAATACCTTGTGATATTTGGCTACTCTCCTCTTTATATTCTAAATTCACATCCGAGTCCATTTTGCCTTTCATTTTATCAAGGCCATTATATTTTATGTAATGTGGTCAACATAATTGGCTATACTCTAGAAGGTGGTACCCCAGTATGGCCACAGTCCATATACTCTTGATGTAAACCCATACTCTTAATGAAGAGAAAAAAAAAATCATTCATCCTTCCAGGTTTTCAATCTGAAAGATTTGGGTTTGAGAATAACAAATGGGTCTCAGTTATGTACAGATTGCATATTTTATGAATATACACCATTGTATATTTTACAGTGTGTCAACTTTGGCACTGCTTTTACAATAATACACGTTTCAGAGTCTTTCATATTTCCATAATATTTCATATTCCACAGTACCTTGTATTTCAGTGTTTCATATTTCACAGTGTCTCTTCATATATAACATTGTCAAATAATGAAATATGTAAAAAATGTTTCATATTACACTTTCTTTCACATTTCACAGTACCTCACATATCACAATGGTTTAAACTTCACAGTGTTCCATAATTCACTGTTCATATTTCATATTACAATACACTTTTATATTCCAAACACAAAATTCATTTACAAATATTTTACATGAAGAAACACTATCCCTTCTAAAGGCACTTGTTTTGAAAAATGCTACAATTTATATTTCTATGTGAAATATGAAATATTATCAAATGTGGATAAAGTCTAAACCGGTTTAACAAGCCAAATTATCTATTTGTGTGCCAGGTCAGATAAATAGGTTGTGTTCCCTGAGCTTCATTATTTGAGATTCATTACCCCAGTACATGACTGGTACATAAACCCCAGTAAGGGTGAAGAATAAATTCTTTGCACCACTCTCATCTCATCTGTAGTATTCCAGAGAGTTTTCCTGTCATAAGGACACAGTGTCATACAAAACCACAAGCTGTTAAGTATAAATTAACAACTCCATTGAATTCAAAGATCCAAAATTTGATTCCAGTAAGCATTGCTTTGACTTTTCCTTTCATTTCATTGAAGACCAGATGAAGAAATCTCAAACTCTGTAGACATTCCAGTTGGCTGAAAATACAAATAAAATAGATACATTTATTGTTAATGATATCTTTTTCACTAAACATAACAGTGTTAGGACTAAGGTGTCATCAGCTTTCATAGCACAACCTGGTGGCCCCACTGGCTTTAGCAGTCTGTTCTGACATGCTTTCTACAGCTGGATGTCTTTCCTAATGCCAATCACTTTACACAGTGTACCAGGTGCTCTTCACAGTATGCAAAAATGGGCCTTTAACATTATTGGTTGAGCTGTGCTATCAAGAGGAACCACTACAGTGTAGAGAGTAAAAAGCACAAAATAATGAACTTCTAATATTATTAGTTGAGCTACAGCATCAAGAGGGGCCACTGTATAGTAGAAGGAACTTACCTTCAAATCTGAGGTTTTATTGCTAACACGAATGTACCTGTGTAAGTGTAACCTTACACACACACGCAGTTATGTATATCTATACATATATCTCTCTACTTATATGTATTTCTAGTTAGTTCTTTAAAACCTATTAAATATGCCAAAACCCACTTATCTAGAGTTATTCAGTTTCCTGTTTCATTTTAAACAACACAACCAAAGCCATGCTGGAGCACCAGCAGAAAATACGCTCCTGTTGGAGCCCATAAGGATGAGCAGAGTGCGGATTCCACAAGGGTCAGCAGTGTTAATTGGGACCAGGAAAAAAGGAACATACAAAACCCTTATCAATATGAACAGTGACTCAACATAGATGAGAACCTATGGAAGTTTATATCCGGGAACTAAACTATACAGTTTCTTTGCAAAGGAGCCGTTTTATGGTCACAGAACCTGCTAGAAACAACAGCTAAAGCTTCCCCCAAAACAATCCTATCGCTCAAAAAGAAAATGAGTAAAATAGTCTTAGATGTAAAGTAGTCTTAGATATACTCCTACAAAGATGGGGGTTGTCTACAGCTGGGGGGGAAGGGTTGTATCAGAGTTGACCTGGGACTAAACAACACTATCAATGATGTGTGGGTGGGGAGAAGGGTCAGGAGCGACGAGACAATCTGGGAGATTTACCTGACGACAACTCTTCAAAATAGTGATGGAACCAACCAGTTGACCAAGATTGGATGGAGCTGCAGTTTGTCTGTTGAGATGAAGTCGATTGTGGGGCACAGACTGCCATGTCCTGCCTAGACTGGCCACTGGTCGGCTCTGGTCAGATCCAATTATATTGTTGGTCACCTGGTGGAGGATTAAACAGAATGTGTGAGGAGAGAGAGAGACAAAGCAGACAGATTGAGAGAGACAGACAGACAAAAAGAAAGACAGATACACAAATACAAAGAGAGAGAGAGACATAATGACAGAGAGAGAGAAAAATAGAGAGACAAGTATAAAGTGAAATCAAGAAATAGATAACAATTGCAGAGTGGAAAATGCATGGAAGCCATTCAGAAACCACAAAGACTGTTTTGCTTCATTTAAAACATTGATTTCTTGGAGTCAAAAATTTTGTCACTCCAAGTTGTGACCTGAACACTGACAACATTGTATGGGACCAGGTCACAAGCAACAAAAATTTCAATGCCATATTGCAAGGTTAACTTGAGCTTTCAACCTTTTGAGGTCCGTTAAAAAAAGGACCAACACAGAGGAGAGGATTGGCTAAATCCAGCAGACTGAATGCCTGGCTGTGTTTGTTCCAGCTATTTGTTTTCTAAGTTCAAATCCCACCACAGCCACAGCCTAGCTGAGTAGTGGACTTCATCCATCAACCCCACCACCACCACCAACCACCTTGGGTTACTTCAGCAGATTCTAGTTTGTTGCATGCATTCAGGCTAGGTTTACAGTTTGAGAAGATCTTCCTCCTTCCCTCCCAACAATCATAGAGTCCAATCATAGAGTCCAGTACAGGGTCACAGGCACTGCTTTACTTCTTGACCAAAACATAAAAACAAAACTAATGATTCTGAGGCCATCATCCTGTCTTTTGACCTGAACACAAGGAAGTCATAACACTGTTACTTGAACTGGTCATAACAATTTGCTAGAAATAGATCACTGAACAAAGGGCACCTACCAACACAGCCAGGGAGTATTCAAGAGCGAGAGCCTTCAGTTTCTGGGCCACCTGGACCAACAGACTGTAACCTGAAATCAAATGGTAACCACAGAAGGTGTTAGATGTAGTGTTGGGGGGAGGAGGTCAGTTGCTAGTGATGTAGTGGAAGTTGTGTAACAATAGTGTGAAGGTGATGGCGTAGTGGAATGCAGAGGGAGAGTGGCAGGTGACTGGGGGAGCGTTGTGGCTGATTGCAGTGGTGTGGTGTAATATGTAGGAGTGGTGGTCATTGTTTGCAGTGGTGCAGGGGTTGTGAGGAGACATCTGATTGATAGGAGCGCGGTACCTGTGTAGGAATGTAGAATATGAGAAGCTGTGTTGTGACTATGTAGTGGTTGGGTGGTATGATGTGAGTCTGAAAGTATAATGGTTGTACAATGGCTGATTAGAGTGGTGAACTCCTGTATAGGAATGTAGTGGCTACAGCTGTAGTATATTAACTAAGAGCATAATTAATTAGTAAATGAACCCAGTGCCGATGCTATGTAAAAAGCACACAGTACAGTCTTTAAAGTGGTTGGCATTAGGAAGGGCATCCAGCCTTAGAAACCTTACCAAAGCAGACAAGTCGGGCCTTATGTACTTCTCTGGTTTGCCAGCCCCTTTCACACATCCCAATCCATGCTAGGATTGAAAACAGAGATTAACTGATGATGATGATGATGAAATGAGCCCCCAAGGTACTGTTGAAGTGTTTGTAGCTAATTCCAGTAATATACTAATTAACAGTAGACCATTGTAGGCATTGACTATCTAAAGAACAGTCCAGGGAGTAGCAGAGGAGTGTGGAGACTAGGTGCAGGGTTAACTAACATGGTTATGAAGAATACTCAGAGTGCTGACCAAAGTAAAACATCTACAGAGAGATTTGAGCTGAAGCTATAATAGCCAAAAAAAAAAACCACTGCTTGTCTACCTACCTTGAGTCTGATGTCCTCCAACGAGAGGGGAGAGAACTGCTGAGACACTGTCACAGATAATTAACCGAAGACCACTGAAGAAACTGGAATTCTGAAAAGAAATGGATAAATAAATAAGAAGGGACATAATTTTCTTTTTAAATACTAAAAACTCAACACACCACCAAGGGAGCCTGTATGTGGTTGCTGGGCCTGCTGGAAAAAGCAGCCAAATGTCCGTTTAAAGTGATAAGAAAAGAAGGACACTTTACATAATGTAGAGCTAGATACACTGAATCTGAAATAAAATATGCAAAGGTCAAAGGTCAGGGTTACATTGATCATAAATCTGCAAGATCAGGATTGACCATTGGCTAAGCCAAAACACCACCACCAAAAGACACACTAGATAATGTAGTCCTAGATATACTATGTCTGACAATAAAATGGGATGGTCATAGCTGGAGCATCTTTAATCATAGGTTTAAGAGATTATGGCTAACCTGGGATAAACATCAACAACAAATGGGTGGATGCAGGGCTACATGATTCAAAAGTTCACACCATGGTTCCTTGCCACTTTGAGCAAGTATCTCCTTTCATGGTACCTTGAGCAAGTATCTCTTCTCATAACCTCATCTATAAAGACACACAAACATATATATATTTACACACACACACACGACGGCCTTCTTTTAGTCTCCGTCTACCAAATCCACTCACACGGCTTTGGTCGGCCCGAGGCTATAGCAGAAGACACTTGCCCAAGGTGCCACATAGTGGGACTGAACCTAGAACCATGTGTGGTTGGGAAGCAAGCTTGTTACCACAGAGCCATGCCTGTCAATAAAATAAATATTCGTTTTGTGGTTTCCAAGACTTAAAATCCCTCAAACACATTAAATACTTCAGCACAGTGAATTTAAATGAGAATCGCTTCAACATTCTAAAATTTAGTTGCCTGTATGTCGAAATTTAACTTGCTAAAAATAGCAGACAAGTCTCCCTCAAATCACTGTTTTGAAAAAAGAAAAGCATACGTTGCATAAAGTAATCCAAAATGTTTGGGTTAAAAAAACTGGAATGGTCATGGCTGGAATGCCTTAGCCCATAAATCTGTTTCAACAAGGCTTACCTGGGGTTAATCACCAACTGCTGAGTGTTGGAATCTTCAAAGTGAGGCTCCACCAGACAGATGGATAAAGGGACACTTGAGGGGGTAGAGAGGTGCAGAGGGAGAGCTGACTGTAACAACAGGCATTGGTCAAAAAAACAAGATTAATTCTTGACCAGCTAAAAATCCGTTACCTGTTTAATTAACTCTTGTCTTGTGGTTTCCAGGACTTCAAATAATTCAAACACATTAAATACTTTGGCACAATGAATATGACCGAGAACAGCTTTCAGATTCTAAAAGACAGGAAAAAGAAAAAAAAGCACTGAGGCATTAACAGACTATGTACGCACACACGTACACACGCATACATATATATAAATCACTTAGGGGTCATATTCCATGCTAGCATGAAGAGGATGATCTCAATCCAACCGGTAAGAGAAATGTGTGAAGTCCCAGCATTTGTTTTAGTATGGTTTTTACAGTAGGATGCCCTTTTTAATGCCAACCACTATCTATCTATCTGTCTCTCTCTCTCTCTATATATATATATATAGATATATAGATATATATATATATATATATATAGAGAGAGAGAGAGAGAGAGAGAGATAGATAATTTCAAAAGTTAGACGGAGAAGAGAAAAAGCAAATGGAAACCAGACGAAAACATAACAGAAAGAAAAGGGAGACAACAACATAACACAAGGAACATTCACAGCTGATTTTCTCATCACACACACACACACACACACACAAATAGGTGCAATGTGAATATGGGAAAGAGGAATATGGACAGAGGGACTGAAAAGGTGGGTGAGTGGGTAGGTAAGTGAGAACAGTGTGACAGATGTTTAGAGATGGAGAATGAGGGGGCCAGTAAATATCGGTTTGGGATTCACAGACATAAAAGCAGAGCAATATATATATGAAACCCCAAAATTGACTTCTTATCACAGACCTTCATTTGTTTGACGCACCAGGGCAGAGGTTCTCAACCTTTTTTTTTTACTTGTGGACCCCTTTCATTCCTCTTTTACTCTGCTGGACCTCCACAGCCATTCATGTATATCACAAAAATTCCTATTACACATTTATAATTCAATATTATCAGGAATTGTATTAAAAATTTTGTGTCTCGTAGAAGTATGACCAATTTATTGCCAATAAATTTTACATGGACCCTCAAAGATCATAAGGACTGGTTGAGAAACACTGCTCTACGAGGTCCTAAAGTCCAAATATTTTTGTTGTGCTGCTAGTTGTAGTGATGCTGGTGCTAATCTAGAAACATATACCTCTTCTGTTTCTTCATCTTCAACAGCAACCATTTCGCTGATCCTCTCAGCACTGAAGGAAGCTGATGTATCAATATAGAGAATATTCTGTTTTGTTTCCTTGGCAACATTGGCTGCGACACTCAGACAGACCTATCGAAACAAAACACAAAAATAGAAAGAAGAAAAAATCTCTTATATCATCATTCGTTTTTTTACTTTACATATTTACATGTGTCAATGTGTACATGCTGTGTGTGTGCGTGTGCGCGCATGCGTGTGTGTGTGTGTGAGTGTATGAGGTAGTGGTCAGAGTATTTGGCTCATGATCATAAGATTGTAAGTTCAATTCTCGGCAGCATATTGTGTCCTTGAGCAAGACACTATTTCTTGTAACTTCAGTTCACTCAGCAGTTAAAAGTGAGAAGTACCAGTAATTCAAAGGGACCAGTCTTGTCCCCCTTCTGTGCCACACTGAATATCCCCGAGAACTACGTTAAGGGTGCACGTGCCTGTGGAGTGCTCAGCCACTTGCACGTTAATTTCACGAGCAGGCTGTTCCGTTGATCGGATCAACTGGAACCCTTATTGTTGCAACCAATGCAGAGCCAGGCACCATGAAGGAAGGTCTGAAAACAGAATGTGAGTGATTGAGTCTTAAAAGACAACTCCAGAGAGAAGTTCCAACCTGTGTCTTGCCAACAGCACTGCTACCAACAATTTCGGTCATTTCTCCTGTGTATAATCCACCATCAAGTAATTGGTCCAACCTACAAACAGACACAAAACCACATCATGAATGTTTATACATGAGGGAGCCTTTAACGGGTCGTTCTACCTACTAGAAGTAGCACCCAATTATACCTCAAGCCATCTGTTTTAATAAAGATAAAGGATCACTATTGGATAATGTTTGAGATAAACTATATCTGAAAAGATGAGATGATCATGGATAGAATGTCTTTTATCATAGGTCTGCTGGATTCAGACAAACCTAGGGTTATACAACTTCTTGTCACTCTCACCACAACTAAACTTGTCCCACATCTATCCACCACCATTTATTTCGACGAAACATTGGTTTCAAATTTTGGTACAAAGCCAGCAATTTAAGGGGAGGGGCTGAGTCGGTTACATTAACCCTAGTATTCAACTGGTACTTATTTTAATGAAAGGGTGAAGAGCAGAGTCAACCTCAGTGGAATTTGAACTCAAAACATAGACACAGATGAACTGCTGCTAAGCATTTTCTCCAGCGTGCTAACGATTCTGCCAAAGATAAGAAACATTGCTTTCAAATTACAGCACAAGGCCAGCAATTTCGGGGCAGTGGGGGGTAAGTCGATTACCTTGACCCCAGTACACAACTGGTACATATGCTATCCATACCTGAAAGGGTGAGAGGCAAAGTCAAACTTGACAGAATTTGAACTCAGAACATAAAGACAGACGAAACGGCGCTGAGCCTTTTGCCTGGCATTGTTAACAATTCCGCCAGTTTGCTGCCTTATTTCAATAAAAGCCGATCAGCTAATTCCTCTCACCCACCAAAACTAAAATAACTGCTGGACTCTGGTCTGGTCTGACAGTGACCCACGTAGATCTGGAAACTACTGCCAGCTTCCTTCTAAGAGGAAATGAGTCTCAGAAGTTTTATGGAAATGCACAATTTACCTGACACAACCTGTACACAAGATGGCTGCTGATTTTATGAGTTTTCGATAAATGTCTGATGCTTGCAGTGGGAAAGCTGAGAATTCAGCAAGTACAACTCTTCTTAAAGCCACCAATTCCTATAATTGCAGAACAAAGACAGAAATTCCAATAATTAAAAATACTGTTTGTAACGAGATTAGTAACTAAATGTAATTCACACTGTCACAAGCCCTTGGATTTTAAGGCAATTCGATAAGCGCCATACACAAAACTCTCAGCACTTCAATCAGTCTTGTAACCAATTCAAAGAAATATAAAAAGCATAGAATCAGTAATGCTGTTTTATTTTTCTTGTTTCCTCTTATATCTATCTTCCTATTAATACATCAGCTTGTAACAATGAAGTCAAACCAAATAATGATATTTTGAAAGCATTTAATATGCACATGTGAGATCGATGTAATATATAATAGGAAATACAACCCATTATGCAATACCTTCCTCAGTTAATACATTTCA
The DNA here is from genome assembly GCF_046866305.1 of Octopus bimaculoides. NCBI lineage: Eukaryota > Metazoa > Mollusca > Cephalopoda > Octopoda > Octopodidae > Octopus > Octopus bimaculoides. The sequence goes on along the minus strand of NC_142938.1, from coordinate 1,363,305 downwards.
AAGTATTAACCATGTACTTGGATCATCGCAAAATGAAATGAATCGCTGGTCTGGGATTTATATACAAATAGAGTGAAGTCTATTTGCTGATGTGCTGCGGCGTGGCACATGTGAAAGAAAATTAAATTTGCTTCGAGATGATCCGAGTGTATGGTATTGTATACATCCATCAGTGTATATAAACGTAGAGCTATAAAACAAGATACATTCAATACATATTATATTTTGTAAATTAGAACACATCCTCGTGGTCGCTAGTCCTATTAGAAATGGTAGCCAAGTTCTTCAAGTCACATACTAACGTCTATTTAAAAAAAAAAGAAAGGAGACGTTAAATAACGTAGTCCGAGATACACGTCTGAATAGAAGACAAAATGAGTAAATACGGAATATTTTAAATGATTGGGACACGATTAGATCTGGCCTGGATCCACACAACAACGAAATGCACATGTGATCAAATCTGTTAAGATTATAAATTCGAAATTGGTTCCATAAAAGACTAAAGTAGTTAAAGAGAGAAGCAGAGAGAAATTTATAAAGGACGACCCTAGTAAAGGCAGCCAAACACGTTGTTGCTGTTGTTTAACAACCGGAAGATAAGATTATCCCGTGTTTTTAAGTATAGCAGGACTACATTATCGCGGGCGTCCTTTATGTATTTATGGTGATATAATGTATTTTCAGGGTAATTTGACCACTATTTCCAGAAAGTTAAGTGCTGGTGTGGAAGGTCCTTCGTGTGTGTGTAAGCGAACGTGTGTTTATACTTTCATCTTACCTTGTAAGATATACCTGACGTGTGAACTAATTCTTCCAGTTCTGCATCAATAAACTCCACAAGGTTCCGTATATTTGCTGTATTCAATGATTGGACAACATCCTCCGTCATCCCAGCGCAGATTCCAACCCGAATCAAAGACATTCTTCGCAGAAACCGATCCTTTCAGCTGCCAGGGGGGATAACTCTAAACTCCTAATTTTACCGCTTTATTTTGTTTTGTAACGAAGTTGCGGTCTCTATGTGGTTACTGAACCTGCTAGATATAGTAGCTAAATATTCTTTAATTTACACCTTATTGCCTTAAAAAAAAAGGAAGACTCTTTGGATAATGTAGTTTTTAATATAGCCTGAATTTCACCCTATCCATCCTGTCTTTATATATGTAAATAATAACTATAATTAAACAGAAATGAAAACCTGATCTTTATTGTCAGCAACAGGAATTGAATAATTATTTCATTGTTTTCATTTTGAAGAAGTTAAAATTGATATAAATCGAAATGCAAGATTTGTTCGTTTCGTTACATTCACAAGTATAAATTCTCATCTAACGGAACACATCATTTCGTTTCACTTCTCTAAATTCTAATTTCTGTTTTTTTAACCAACCTTACCAATTAATCTACCTGGTCGCCTGTATTTTCACTTCTCTGTCATGTATTCTCCCCTTCTTCGCAAAAATTACCAACATTTCAAGAGTTTAATCAAAGGCAATTCATGTACAGTGATATTCCGCAAACTCAGCTCACGTATGTATCAATAACCAAAGTTATTTTCTTCACACTTTCCTGCTATGTTAATTACATAAAGGTCGACGAGGAATCTCGGTGGAAGTTTCGTGTTTCACAGACTCTTGCTTTCTATTTTTAATTGCGATGTTCTCTTACACATTCTCCAACGTCTTTAAAAATAGTACAAATGTCACTCCGTTCCACCTTCTTCCGCAAATATATCATTCTAAAGATTTAGGTGTCCTGAATTCTTTGAACTCTCGTTCGATTTTCGTTCGTTTGTAACTTTTATTTTCTTGTCATTTATGACTGATGTAGGAAACATTATGTGCAGTAGATTGGTAGAATCGGTAGAGCAACGGAGAAGATGTCTTGCAGTATTTAGTTTATGATGCACAATTCTGAGTTCGAAATTCTTACGAATCATTAACCTTTGCGGGCCACTGAACTTTTTTTCTTTTCTGTTGAAGGTTATAATCGATTTTATCGATCCACTTGTTGACTGGTATTTAATTTTGGTGATTGTGAACGGATAAAAAGCAAAATTGATCCTGTTGTTATTTGCAGTTATTGTTTCTAATTCAGGCACACGGCCAACAATTTTCTATCGACCTCAGTATTTGACCCTGAAAGGGTTAAGGGTAAAATTGGCCCCAACAGTAATAACTGGCATAACAACAGACTCGTGCCTGATATTATTTCCTCATAGCTTCCCGTAAAATGCAAATGTTTTAATGAAATTTTGCATGAATACGTTTTCGAGAATGTACATAACGATTATGTTGATATATTTTTTTAAGGGATTTTGGATTGTTCGCCCACCCACTCATTCTCGACTTTGTTTCGTCATAACTCTTGAAAATATATTGCTAAATCAGAGGGGTTAACCCCTATCTACCATATTTGATGGCATATATAAAGAAATTTCTTTCCAAAATATGCTTCAAACAAATCCCTCCGGACCCAGTTAGGTCTCCCTTAAGCTTTAATGCATTTAAAACTCGTTTTCCTGAACATGTGATACTGAAACTAGGTTGTGTCTAATATCTCTGTCCGTCAAAGCCATCAATAAAGTATATATATACACACATATATATTTATATATGTATATATATATATATATATATATGTATATGTAAAATTAATCTATTGCAGAGGAACCGTCTCAAGTATATGATCTCGTTGTTGTTGGAGGAGGTTCTGGTGGATTGTCATGTGCCAAGGCAGGTAAGTTATTCTTAATAATCCAATGAAGGTTACATTGGTGAAACTTTAAAGTACAACTTTTAACCTTTACCTTGTCAAAATAATGATTTTTTATGTATATATATATATATAACACAACCCCACTATTTACTGACTTATATATATATATATATGGAGATGGGAATGATGACTTCCCTTTCCAAATACTCATAGGGCGCAGATAGTGTGTCAATAGCCAGCTGGAGGGGATGTCTTCCTGGGGTTACAAGCTACAGTAGCATCGACCCTTAAGGGTCAGCCACATTTAGGTGGCAAATATATTTCACAATGTCATGCAGCTACTGTTTATACCTCGCTCAGAGATTTATTATATATATATATATATATATATATATATATATATATATATATATATAGGTGTGTGGATAACTTAAAACATCTCCCAGCTTCTGTGCAACTTCTAAATAAACTTTCACCATTGATAAAAAATATCATTTCAACTCTGCAGCCATTATCGAGTTAATTATTCAGTGCATATAAAAACACAAACAAATCCAAAGGCCAAGTCTTCAGTAACACATCAGTAGTAATACTACTAACAGTTATATAAATCCCATCGCATCTTGTGTTCTTCCTGTTCTCGTGTGTTTGAATGTCAACATTATTGAACTTCAACCATGTCTGTTGTTATTCATATTCTTCTTGTGTCCATAGCTGCTGGTTTGGGGAAGAAGGTTACTGTACTTGACTCTGTGAGACCTTCACCTCAAGGTAACTATATTATTGTAATTATTATTATTATTATTTATTAAGCTGGCAGAATTGTTAGCATGTCAGGTGAAATGCTTAGTGGTATTTTGTCTGCTGCCACATTCTGAGTTCAAATTCCACCAAGGTCAACTTTGCTTTTCATCCTTTCAGGGTCAATAAATTAAGTACCAGTGAAACACTAGGAGTCGATGTAATCGATTTATCCCCTCCTTCAAAATGGCTGCCCTTGTGGCAAAATTCCTAACACCAGGGCCAGAGGAGGCTGGCAATGGCCATGATCGGTTGGTGCTTTTTATGTGCCACCAGCACGGGTATCACAACTACAATTTCCATTTGATTTTCATTTTGATGTTGATGTACTTGACTCAATAGGTCTCCTCAAGCATAGCAGGTCGCCCTACGATCCAAGGTACTTTTGAATGGGCTGGAGCTGGTTATGCGAAACTGATGCAGGATGCAGTTGACTATGGTGCTGCTACGCCAGTCATTAGGTATGACTCCATCACGAACTACCTGGTTTACAACGCGGGTGACTAGGCCATTGCTCACACCACCAGATGTTTTGAGTATCTCAGCAGGGATTCCTGATGGGCCGGGGGCTTTTCCTGGCTTCATACCCTTAATTGTGATGTCTTTGCAGCTTTTTTAATAAAGCATATTACTCTATCTCCGGTACTCGAGTACTATTTTTGCCACCTTGTTTCCCATTTATTTGCTTACTCTGGTATATATATATACACACACACACACTTATATACATATGCATGCACATTTTTTTTAATGTATTTCCTTCCCTAATCTATATTTTCCCTATCCCTAGGTACCAAATGGGGACTGGGAGGAACTTGTGTTAATGTTGGCTGTATCCCTAAAAAGCTCATGCACCAGGCTGCCTTGTTCGGACAGTCTATCAAAGATGCTCGTAGATTCGGATGGAATATTCCAGAAGTGAACTTCTCTTGGTAAGTAAAGTTAGATACAGAGGCCCCATTAGAGGATCACTCATTCACCTGTCTATTGTTGAGGGGTTTTAACAAAATGTATCTGTAAGTCCTTGAAATCAAAAATAATTTAATTCAAATCACTCAATAATATAAATATCTTATGTTTCTCATTGGTAAAAACCGAAATCCAGAAACGGAGAGAATTTGAAGTGTTTCTTCCGTATGATGGTTAGAATGTCTGACATGATAACAGAAGCTGCAGGTTCAGGTCTAAAAATACTGTACCCAACAGCAACAATGGTGGGTGGGATTCATATGGAAGTACAAGGGGCTGAGACAAATAACAGCATAAAGACACATTTGTAAATAGAAATAAGAAGAAGAAAGGGTCTCCGAAATGGAGGGAGTAGTGACAAAGGGTGACTCAAGGCACCCTGTCTGACATTACCCTGGCATTCCAAAAGCCAGGGACCTCTCCCAATTCTACCCCCTCTGTTGGTGCCACATAAAAGGCATCCAGCACACTCTGTTAAGTGGATGGCATTAAGGACATCCATCCATAGAAACCATTTCAAAGCAAGACAGTTGGAGCCTGGACAACTCTCCAGTTCCTGGCAGAGCATCCAGTCCATACCAGCAAGGAACATGGACGTTAAACAATGATGATGATAATGTAATCATGTTTAGTCAATGCCAATCTTGTCACTCTAGTGTTGCACATCAATAGTATTGATCTTGTTTTGTATTTATTTCTTTATCTTTAGGGAAGAAATGGCTGTTGGAGTACAGGGTTATGTGCGCTCATTAAACTGGAACCACAGAGTACAGCTGAAAGACAAGTAATTTAATTAATTTATTTTGATTATATTAATGATTAGTTTATATTCAACCTCCATTCATTTATTTTGCCTCTATTTCCTACGTTGGTGCAAGTTGTGTTCAGATATACAGCCTTGATAGAATAGACTATGAGCAAAGGCCTTCCAGCCATGACCAACACATCTATTTTCTCTAAGTACAGGGAACTCTGGACCACATTAGCCATAGTATCCTATGGCTGTGTGGTTATGAAGTTTGTTTCCTGCCCATGGGGTTTTTGGTTCAGTCCCACTGCATAGCACCTTGGGCAAGTGTTGTCTACTACAGCCCTGAGGTACCCAAAGCCTTGTGAATAGATTTAGTAGACAGAGACTAAAAGAAGCTACCATTTTTTTTTTGTCTTGCAAGTACTTGGTGACCCTGTCAGTGCAGGTGCCACTTGCAAAGCACCCAGTCCACACTGTTACGTGGTTGGTGTTAGGAAGGGCATCCAGCTGTAAAAACCTTGCCAAAACAGAAGTCAGGTGCAGACTTTGGCCTGGCCAGCTTTTGTGGTACTGTCTTACCCCTGCTAGCATGGAAGATCAATAAAATAAGTACTAGAGTCAGTTTATTTTACTAAAAGCAGTAGTGCCCCAGCATGGCCACAGTCCATTGATTGATACAAGTAAAAAGTAAAAGTTATATATGAAATGCTTTCGACTTATTTTCTCCATATTTCCTACCTTCACTCTATGTTCTTTCTCTCTCTCTCTCTCTCTCTGACGCTTTCTCTCTCTTTATCTCTCCCCCTCTCTCTCTCTCCCTAGAAATGTGGATTATTTCAATGCCAAAGGTTCGTTTGTAGACGACAACACCCTGGAAGCTGTTGATGTGAAAGGTCAGAAAGTGAGTAACCTCAAATTTCCCCACTCTTGAATATAACTTTGTAGACATGTCTTTAGAATTCTTTAGAAATATATTTCATCAGGGTTTGTTTCAGGGTTGCCCCAGTAAACTCTAAACAACCCATAACTATTCTCTAACAACCACTTGGTGACCATTTACCACTTCACTCCTTTCATGTGACAATGTGCAGTGGTCCTGGGTCGTCATCATCATCATTGTCATTTAATATCCCTCCAACCCATGCCAGCATGGGTTGGAGGGTTTGACAGGATCTGATAAACCTGCCAAAACTGTATCCAAACCCAGTGTCCTCTTTTGACAGGGTCTCTATGGCTGGATGCCATTCCTAATGCCAACCACTTCACAGAGTACTGTGGGTGCTTTATTACATAACAGTGGAAGGCAAAGATATTAAATTCATCATCATCATTTAGCATCCATTTTCCATGCTGGCATCGGTTAAAAGGTTTGACTGAAATTTGTATGTCGGAGATCTAATCAACTTCACCCCACCCCCCAATTGCTCGTTTTGTTCCAAAATTTAAAATCGATATTTATGCCAATCTTACTGTAACGACATGTTCTCTTCTTTCCAGCAAATACTCAAATCGAACAAGTTTGTCATTGCAGTCGGAGGACGGCCCCACTTCCCTGACGTGAGTCATTTTCCCTATCTTGAATAGAAAATACGTAACAATGTTTCCACTTGTGTCCTTTCAAGAACTGACAGGTTTATCCATATGCCCACGAGCATATGGCATAGTGGTTAAGAGCGTGGGCTACTAAACCCAAGATTCCGAGTTCAACTCCAGGCAGAACTTCTTTCAAACGAATGTGTCTTCACAATTCTCTCAATTCCTTGAGCTAAGGAACTTAGCAACACTGGTGTTTCAACTTTGTTGTATGTCACTTCAATAGTGGAGGCACATGGCTTAGTGGTTAAGATGTTGGACTCATGATCGTAAGATTGTGGTTTCCATTCCTGGACTGGGTGACGCATTGTGTCCTTGAGCAAGACACTTCATTTCACATTGCTTCAGTCCACTCAGCTGGCAAGAAGGAGTAATTCCCCACATGGGGAATATGTGCACCATGGAAACCACGAAACTGGCCCTTGTGAATCGACTTGACTCGAGAAAGTAACTTATGAGTCAACCTGACTCGAGAAAGTAACTTTACCTTTATGTCGCTTCAGCTGCACTGATGTCCGCCAACCAATAACAAATTGTCCTGTGCCAGATGAACTGCAAGAATCAAAACAATGACATAAATATTCATTCTTAATCTTCTTACCTGTAACCTAGTGATCACATCATTTTACCTTACCCTTGTCTAATTACAGGTACCTGGTGTTGTTGAGCATGCTATCTCAAGTGATGATGTGTTTTGGCTGAAAAATTCTCCTGGGAAGACGTGAGTAGAAGAACAGTCTTTTAGTCTATCCATATTTGTATCACATGTGGGAGAACTATACATGTGTGGCCCTTCCTTACCACCACCCTGTGCCACATGAAATAGATCAGACTGGTGGTATGTCTCACACACCTGTCTTGTCTGCCCAATGTGTAACATGTAAAACTATACATGTATGCCCCCCCCCCATCTCTCTTGTCTACCCCATGTGTTACATGTAGTAATAATTAATAGTCCCCAGTCAACTTCACATGTCAGAACAATTGGTCAGTGATAATGTTGTTGTTATAATCCAATTTTTATCTCATTCTATTTATTATTTTTTTTATTTTTGTTGTGTTCTTTTTCTATTTTTCAAGGTTGGTAGTCGGAGCTAGCTGTATCCTTTATGACTAATGTGTGTGTGTGTGTGTGTGTGGATGTGTGTTTTGATAGTTGAAGTTAGCTTATGATCAGTGTGTGAATATGCATGCTTGTTGCACTCTAACAACGTTATGCAGACACTATCTTCCCAAATGCAGACAAACATGCATTGTTGTGCTTCTCAGATACCTAGACACACACACACACTCTCTCTTTCTCTCCACATAAAAAAAGCTTCTGTGCTGGTTTCTCATAAAAAGCACCCAGTCCAGCCTCTAAAGTGGTCGGCTTTAGGAAGGGCATCCAGCTATAGAAACCACACCAAACTGATAATTGGAGCCTGGTGCACCTCCCCAGCTGGCCAGCTCCTGTCAAGCCGTCCAACCCATGCCAGCATGGAAAACGGACGTTAAATGATGATGATGATAAATTAAAACCAAGCTCTCCATCAGTAAACACTCCACAACAATGTTTCACCAATTTCTCTCACCCTTCGCTCTTCCAAACATTAAACATTGCCTCTTTTATTCCTCTGCTTTTGCATAATCTTCCTCAATATTTTTCCTCAACCACTGGACTAGATGTTGCCCTCGAGTGTGCTGGTTTCCTTACAGGTGTCGGACTCGATACAACTGTGATGATTCGTTCAATGCCTCTGCGAGCATTTGACCAGGTGAGATGTCTTACCAATCTTCCACTCTGTCTAAAATTGTTTTTTGTTAACTTAACATCTTATGATTACTTTATGGAGTAAAATTCAACCATCTAAATATATTGTATTGTCTCTGTTGTCTGTTATAATAATCTAAACATCGTTTTACTCCCTCCACAGTCCAATCTGATGATCTAAACATGAGCTGGTCTGATAAGTCAGGATTGAGTGAAGAAGTGTTTAGTGCTAGTTAAGTGTTTTGTATCACATTAAGTTTAGGACTGTATTAGATGTTTAGCGCTACATTATTAATGTATGGAAGTGAGGAATGGTCTCTAACATCAGAAATGAGCAGGGTCTTGGAGAACTGTGAAATGTGGTTATTGAGGATGGCCTGGACAGACAATGTGTCTGATGAGGAAGTGGTGACTTGGGCTGTGGTAAATAGGAAACTGCTTTGTGAGATCAGGGCCCAGGCATCTGAGATTTCTTGGGTTGCGTGATGAGGAAAGAGGGCCCAGGGAGAATTTAGTGATGAACAGAGAAAGACTGAAGAGAAAAGAAGCAGAGGAAGGAGAAGGATGGTAATGGATGTGAAGCTTGAGGAATTGGTTGGAAGGAAAAAAAGGGATCAAACATCGGGAAGTGGAAACTGTGAGAGATAAAACAAAAGAAGAGAGAACTGTGGCTGGACACGGTCGCCTGTGTCCTATATTATGGACATGGCACCTAAAGGAGTAGAAATACTACATTAAGTGCATAGTACCACATTAAATGCATAGTACCACATTAAGTACCTAGTTCTACATTAAATATATAGTGCTACTTAAGTATATAATACTACATTAATTGCCTGACAACCTATTAGGTATAAAGTGCTACATTAAATACATGGTGTTCTATTAAGTGTATATTGTTATTCAAGGTGTTTAAGTGTAACAGTGAGCTAGGTGGGGGTGAAGATAATGTTGATCACCAAAAGTTCAACACAAGAATATGGAGAAGCCGTTTCAAGCATTGTCAAGGTGACAGTAGCCAGAACACCTGAATCAGGACCCTACCCCACCTCTCTATCCCTTCTCCCTCCTTGCTTCATCAATCTATACGTTTCTTGCAGGAAATGGCTCTGCTGGTGTGTAACCACATGGAGAAACATGGCACCAAGTTCCTGCGCAAGTGTCACCCTTTACAGATAGACCGACTGAATGGTCCCAGCGGTCCATTGGCGGTGAAATATCGGAACAACCAGGGCAAAGAATACTCTGATACTTATGATACAGTTCTCATGGCAACAGGTACATTCTTACTTACCATTTATTTATTCACCCTCTCTCTTTCTCTCTCTCCAGGTGTCTCTTCTTCCCTTTGCATTTTTGTCCCTTAATCTCCTTTTCTCTGTATATCTATATATCTCTCTCTTTTTCTCTCTGTAAGTATAGATTTCCTCTGCCTTTCTACCAGCTTCCCATCTACCTTTAGAGTTCTCTCCCTCCTTTACAGATAATAAATGTTACTATCTAATTCTGACATAGATCTTACTCATCTAGCTCTGATTAAAGGGGTTCTCATTGACCTAATTTTGACTGGTTTAGGTCTTACTGACCTACTTGTGTCTGTCATAACTCTTACTGTCTTAAATCTAACATAGATCTTATTGGACAAAGCCATCCTTATTTAAATCATTCTAACTTTGATCTTAGTGATTAGATCAAAGTTTTACAGCTCTACATCTTCCTTAGATGTGATTGACCAACATTTCTGTATCACATGTGATTGACTTCTGTTTTGTCATTTAATTATTACTGATTATGAACTTGAAGATGTCCTCTTAACATTTTCTCTAAATTTTTATGTATATATTACATTCTTACTATTTATAGTTCTATTCTTAAACTGTTTAAACATGTATATACATACATAGATAACCATCTTAAGATATATTTTTGTGAGGTGCGACATTCTTCAAATGTATTCCACCAAATTTATTTGTAGGGCGTCAGCCAGAAACACAAACTCTTCAACTGCAGAATACTTCTGTCCAAGTGGATCGGTCATCTGGTAAAATACTTGGTGGTTTTGATGGTGATGGGGAGAAGACTTCTGCTGCTAACATATATGCGATTGGGGATGTGTTACAGGTGGGTACCTTCTCTTAAACTGTAGAGAGGTAAATACTAACTCTTCATATATCACCATCATCATTATTTAACACTTGCTTCCCATGTTCTCGTGGTTTAACAAAGCCATCGCACTCTGAGCCGATTCTTATTAAGAACTGCTGCCTTCATAGACAGCTGCTCATATGCTTCATTTTTGGTTTTGTTCCTATCGTTCAATGCTTTTTCTGTTGTCTTTTGAATTTGCATCTATGAAAACTTGGTCATCAGAATACAGGAGTTCTGATGGATGGCCTGTCTTGAATACTTCTGTTCAAGCCTGGAGGATGACTTAAAAACTAGATATATCAACAAATGCAGGATCCTTTTAAAGTGCTGCTTTCTTTTTGCTCATCCTCTCTTTCCTAGGGTCGACCTGAACTGACCCCTGTAGCAATAAAAGCTGGCAAACTTTTAGCAAATCGGCTTTTTGATGACTCCAAGCTACAGATGGACTACGACAAGGTAAGTTCCATTTTGAATTTTTTTTTTTTTTTCTGCACTTTTAAAACCTAAATGTATTTCTAGTCATTGCTCTTTCTAGAGGTGCTACAAAGAAAAATAAAGATGGTAGATTGATACAGTTTTGTTTCTTTCCACGTAGGTTGGGACAGCTGTGTTCACACCTCTGGAATATGGTTGTGTTGGAATTTCAGAAGAAGCTGCAATTCATCGCTTTGGAGAAGATAACATTGAGGTAAGTATTTATTAGTGTTATCATTATTATTATTATTATCAAGATTTTTTGTTTGCCGCTCTGAGGAAGTAAGAATCTGTTGGGTACACCATTCAGTACACCGTTCTTCAGCTCATAAATATACGTACACACACACACGTGCATATGATGGGATGCATATGCACGTGTGTGTGTTGTGGGGGTGTAAATAATGAAAATTTTTTGTTTTTTTTTCTATGGAATACAGAAACTCGGAGTAGTGAAGAAAGGCAGGCTTTGCTTCAGAAATATTTGTATATACGGATGAGTGTCTTTGTATAAAGCCTTTCTTGAAATCTTCTTTGTTTGCAGGTTTACCATTCCTTCTATAAGCCTCTAGAGTACACCATTCCAGAGAGAGATGCTTCACAATGTTTTATCAAGGTAAGATGATTCGTTTGCTGCCAATAACAAACAACACGTCTTGTTTCTTTCCCTTATTTTTCATTTTTTTAAAGACTTTTTCTCTCTTTCTTTACTTCCTGTGCATGTTCTGTGTGCTGTTCATGCAGTTTTGGTTACTTTTTCTGGTCAGAGCAGCACTGGATACAATAAGTTCATTATTATGTTACACAGCTCCTAGTAGTAGTAGTAGTAGTGGTGGTTGTATACGATGGTGTAGTTGCGGTTAAATATGTTGAAGAAACCAGCAAAGTGAAACAACCTCTCAACCAACAGTAATGACACGGTGCACTAAGCTGACAGTGTTTATATTATTAGTATTAGTAGTAGTAGTAGTAGTAGTAGTAGTAGTAGTAGTATGGTGGTGGTGGTGGTGGTGGTCTTAACCTTTTTCACACCAATCCTCCTGTGACTGTCCCTAGTTTTATGATACAAATTCACTGTCTTAAAGCAATCTTAATTAAATCCTATCATTAAAAACCTCGTTAATTTATGTTCCAAACACCAGCTTCATAATGACTGGGTTATTTTCTGAATTCTTTGTTATTTTCAAAATTAATTGAAACAAAAGCAGCATATTTTAATTGAGACTTGGTGGATTAATAAGTTTTGGGCCAGTTCATTCAGCAAAAACTTCTTCTGGGCAGTGCTCCAGCATGGCCCCAGTCTAATGACTGAAGCAAGGAGAAGTTAAAAGTTGTGATAGTGGTGGCAGTAGCAATTGTAATAATGTTCTTGTTTGTATTGCACCCAGGTAATCTGTATGCGTGAAGGGGCTGGCAAACTGGTCGGAATCCACTATTTAGGACCAAATGCCGGAGAAGTGATGCAAGGTTTTGTCACAGCTTTCAGGTAAGGAATTTTTCTTGTTGTTGCCATATCTACAGGAATTTGTTGTTTCCAGCATGTAAAAAACACCTTTTGAACATGGTCGTTGCCAGTACCACTTGACTGGCCCTCATGCCGGTGGCACATAAAAGCACCCACTACACTCATGGAGTGGTTGGCGTTAGGAAGGGCATCCAGCTGTAGAAACTTTGCCAGATCAGATTGGAGCCTGGTGCAGCCATCTGGTTTGCCAGTCCTCAGTCAAATCGTCCAACCCATGCTAGCATGGAAAGCAGACGTTAAATGACGACGACGACGATGATGATGATATTGGCCCAGATCAATATTTGGGCCCAATGAGGTTATTTCTATGGGGTTTTCTATGTTTGTCTGAACTGTGTGAGAGAAACATTTTCTACAGGATGTTGTTGTTGTTGTACTGCTCTGGGTGTTTGCAACTGTGGCACTTTGTTTTTGTGTCGAACTGTACTTTTTGCATGTCCAAGTGGTCTTACACTTGAATTTGTTGGATGTAGTGGAGTATATTCATGTTCCTGTTGGTTAACCAATTGTTTTCATGTAACCTGTTGACCGTGTTGTCTTGCAGGGCTGGTGCCTCCATGAATACTGTGATGAGAACTGTTGGAATCCACCCAACCTGTGCTGAAGAATTGGTCAAGATAAACATCACCAAGAGGTCTGGTCTCAGTCCTTTGGTCACTGCCTGCTGAGGTTAATTTGCTCCAATTGGTCATCACCCCCAGGCAACTCATTAATTGTTACAATCACTTCTTTTATACTCTTCTGATTATCTCTCATTTACCTCAACTGTTTAGCTGCCCTTGTTGATAACTCAGCAACATGGTGCCTAGTTCTATTGCTGACACAGCAGTGTGGGACCTGTCCCTGTTGCTAATGACAAGAACAGTGTTGTCTCCATACACAGAACTCACTTGTATTCCTCCCCCACCCCACCGTCTCTGCTATATATGACAAACTTTTGAAATGTATTTGGACTGACAGAAATGGTAAAGAGCGCCAGGTTTATAAAAAACCAACCATATAGTTTGTTCTGAATTCATATCTTGCTTAAGTCGACATCCCCTCCAGCAGCATTCAGGTGGTACCAGTCATATGCTGGGATTCAGTTCAATCAACCATATGGCCTCTCTATTTGAAAACCTGTCAGACCTGCCACCCCACCCCCTCTCACCTTACATTCCATCTTACTCTAAGATACACTTGGATCTCACCTGTGTGCTTCGTTAGTAGAAACCCACACAGTCTCCAGGTAATTATTGCATCACTTCTCTAATGAAGGTTTGAATTAGTTACAGAGAGAGATGGTCAAATCTAAGTTTGTTTACTGGACTGTCAACCTGGTTAGATGACGGTTGTTGACAAATATTGTCATCATGTCATCACTGAACATTCTTGTTGTCCTCCTTAGGATTTGCCTTAAAAGCAAATCAACCAGATGACTTCTCTCTCACCCCCACCCCCCACCCCCTCTCTCTCTCTTTGTGCCTTGTAAAAACTTCCAAGGAACCATCATCACCATCATCATCATAAATTAGTGAGGCCTGGAGCTGGGAGTATGACCATTGGAGCGTGGATTAACTTGGACTTTTGTCCGTTTTTTTTTTTTTCTGAGGGCAGGGGTGGGGGGGTTAGCGGTCAGTTGAGTGAAGAAGATTGTTACATCTCATTGCCTCTGCATGTGTGTTAGGGTTATGTTGTGTTTGTATGTTTCAATGTGTGTGTGTATGTATGTCTAACTATCCAAACCATGCCAACATGGATATTGAATGATGATAATATATATATGAGAATATGTACTTATGTGTGTGTTATCATTGTTGTATGTTTTTTTAATTGTTTCATCCAGTTGGCTCTGGCCATGCTGGAACAATTTCATCAAAATATGATCATATATATATATATATATATATATATATTTGCAGTACAGTTTGATGTTTGTAATGAGTAGAGTTGATCACCTGTTGATGAAGCATATCATAATGTCCTCATTGATCTACCCATCATCCCTAGCAAATGTCTCCCATTCCTCATCTTCCTGTTGTTATGGTAACCATCTCTAGCATCTCCACTGTTATTGCTGTTGTTGACAATGACATGCTTTCTTTTTCTTCCTCCCCCCTTTTCTTTTGCTAATGACGATTTGAATCCTTAACCCATCCACCTGGGTGGATCAAATCTGATGAATATATAACTGAAGAGGGTGTTCAACTGACCGACAATCTCTGGGTACTTTGTGTTGTTCAAATTAATGTGCTTTACAATCTGGATGTATTTTTTTATGTTATGTTTTGAAGATTATTTATTTTCATATTTTGTATTTATTAATAAATTAATCATGTTTTAACAAGTGTCTTGTTTCAATATTATACTCTTTTACAGCATGTACCTATTGGTGTTTTGTTGTTTGTTTTTTTAACCAGTATTGTATATATAGACTGATGTATATACCTTGTCTTTGTATTCAATATATTTGTGAACTGAAGAACAAAGGATGAGTTGTATTGGTTTCACTCCTCTGTGACTGAATACCTTGTTTAACTGTCCATATACAGACATCTTATAATCACACATAAATAAAGGTTGAAGTAAATTTGGGTCAGCCAGTTTGCTTATGTGACACATTCTTCCTATGAAGGTGTTGTCTATAAGACCCAGTTTTTACATCTATGTGTGTGTGTGTATGAATTTTCAGATTCATTTAAGTTGATGAACCATTCTGTTGTTACTCTGAGTTTCTTGTGTGTTTTTTTCTATGGCAACTAATTTGTTCTGGGATTGTGTTTCGGAACTAATACAAAAATAATAAACTTTTGCATCATGATAGAATATTATAATTATTAAAAATATATTCTGTTTTAAAGGCAAAACACACTTCTGTATATATATATACATATATATATATATATATATATATATATATATATATACAAACACTCACACCTTTTCATGGAAGCAAGAACAACTGTCTACCTTCCAAATGATATTTGTAAATATATTGCAATATGTCAGGACAATATCATGAAATGTGAGTATATTGCCAGATACATGATGACATGCTGTGGAGGACTATTGTAAAATGCATATCTTCAGATATAACATGATGTAGTGTCAAGAACAAAATCATGAAATGTATGTATTTTATCAGACAATTTACTGCTCTGTCATGAACTATACTGTGAAATGTATGCATATCATTATTTATAATATGATGAAATATTTAGAATAATATTGTGAAATGTGTGTATATTTTTGGATATAAAATGATATGATGTCAAGGACAGTATCATGAAATGTGTGTATATTTTTGGTTTAACATGAAATCTAGCACAACATCATGAAGGATGTGTATATTATCAGACATGACTATATGGTATCCAGGACAATGTCATAGAATGTGTATAAATTACATACATGATTTATGGTAGTGAGGACATTGTCATGAAAATTGTGTTTATCAGATATCGTATGATATTGTATCAATGAAAATATGTATATTATCAGGTATTATCTGATATCAAGGATCATGGTGATAAATGATAGTATATTTTCATACCCTGTTAATATTTACTGTATTTAAATTCAATAAAATTTCTGAAAATTCCAATTATTCTTCTAATTATCATTTCTCTAATTTCTTTTTTTTTAATCAATATTATTATTATTATTATTATTATTATTATTAGGGTGGTGAGCTGGAAATACTGCTAAGCTTTTCACCCATTGTGCTGACAATTCTTCCAGCTCGCCACCCCATAAATTTAGATGTATTAGCCAGAAAAATCCAGGATGTACTGAGTGTGTGATATGGCGAAGGGATTATTGTATTAGTGTTTTCCTCTCAAAACTAATGAGGATTATATTTATATACACAGCAAAGTAACCAAGACCTTTGGCGATATGCTGTGCTTGAGAAGGCCCATGATAAAAAGAACAAATATTTTTTTAAATAGTCTTCATCTTAAAAGTACCGTTTTTATTCTAGAATAGTTATTCTGGCGTGGCATAATAACATGAAATGCATATATTACAGTAAGTTCTTCCGATAAAACTTGTTTTAAAACCACAAATGTTTTTAAAGCTGGTTTTCCTATTTGCACCTAACATTTCAACATTCAATGTTCTGGGTATTCAGCGCTTTCAGTCTTCTCTTGGCTCAAACACGTTTTCATAAACATACATACTCACATTTAAACATTCACACACACACACACACACACACACCACACACACTTTTTTATATATGTAATATACAGACATATTTTATTCAGGTATACATTTTTGTATAGATATATATATATGTAAACTATGTGCATGTTTCTGTGAGTCAAATGGCAAATATATATCTAAATATAATGCAGATGCCAACATGCACATTTAACAAGCTACAACCGTTATCAATAAAAGAACGAAATAGTACAAAACAAAAATTATTCCACAGCCTGAGGTGGGTCTCACCGCCTCACTTGAATCGAGGCAACCTGGTTGATAATATTTGGACTGTTTACATACTTGGTCGGGTGGGCTTCCTTGCCTAAGATACACCGCTCTCACATACTTGTCGTTTTCACTGGCCATCCACGTGGCACCAGCAAACACCAGATCTTTAGCTTGCACGAACTGCCTCATACGAAACAGGCATCTAAAGACAGAAGATGAAAGCAGTTCAATGGTAAACGGAAAACTCGGCAGAGGAAGTGTTGCTTTGTGAAACTAATGGTGAATTTACTAACCTGACATTCGATCTCCTCAAATTAAGCATTATAAAGTGTTTCGGCTATTTTTATTGTGTTTTTTTTTTATTCACCAACGTAATTTTTGCCGCAAGTTGCAGATTGTGCCTTTACCTGCGGTTCCGTCAAAAAGACAAACTATAGGAAAAGGTTCCTCGCAAAAGTCAACGTTTTTTACCGTTTAGATCAACGGAACGCATTCCTTGCTCAATAAGCGAAAGAAGAAACGTTTCTATCTGATCAGATAAAACTGGAGCCAGGCACGGCAGTCATGGGATAAGACATGCATTCTAGTCTGTTTCCTGTGAGATAGACATCCTTCAAAAAAGGTGGGAACAAGTATGGCGTATATCTTTAAGGCTTGGAAAGCAGACGATCCAAACCGATCGATTTGTACCTCACACAACCACTCACCACCGACAATATCTCAGCTTCTGTTGCCGTTTGTTGCAACATTCCATTTTCTCTGCTAAAATACACGGCAGGCCGTCGAAATGGACATTAAAGTCCACGATCTCCAGTTCACCACTACACCCAAATATTTGAACAAGGCGTTAGTGGAAACCACATACATACATCTACCTGGAATTAAATAGTACCCCGCTTCCACTGTCTATCGAACACCTAATTATGGCTCTGTCCCTACGTTATCTTTCCGCCACCCGGACCCATCGACTGGCTTATGTGCCTTTGTGTCTGGACGTACTCACCATCACTCCGACAACGTAACTTTCAGATCGAACAAATGATCACGTGTCATTTTTAGCTACAAATATGTCGATCGTAATATCTTTTTGCATCACTTCAGCTGATTAGCTGCCCCTCCTAATTTATTGCCTTTAACTGTTACTTTTTTGTTATTGAGAATGATTTCTAATATTGGTACAAAATCAGTCATTCGAAAAGATTTTTATTGACTCTCTAAGATTTTTTAATCAGATCATAAAAGGACCTAACATCACAAGATACTAAATCTTACCATTTTGTAAAACACACGCACGCTTCCACACACACACGCACTTTCTAAATGACATTGGCCTTACCTTCCTTTAAGCGCCTCCCCACAGTCTGAATAAAACCCTTCCAGGTCTTCTTTTGTCAATCTCCGTGGTTGCTTCAATAGAATGAAATAATAGAAATGAGGGTTTTCGTCAGGTGGAAGAGGACCTATATAAGAGTGTACCTCCTCACCAGTCGACAACTCCTTGCCAATGATATTAATGGTCATCCAATGGATAAGTGGGTAGGTAGAGTTACCCAACGAGTGGTAGACCTCTGGGATGTCTGGGTCAACCATAACAAGCGTGAAAAGAGAATCTGAAAAATGAAGAAATAATCCTTTAGTACATGGCTAATCACTGAAAGAACGTAAAGAAGAGATACACACACACACACACACACACACACACACACATAGAGCGCAAGGGGTATTTGGGGAGACTTGAAGCCAGTTAAAAGATTTTTCTATTTATTTCTTCTCAAATTCCCCATGGCAGATAAAATGCAAACACAAGAAATGAAAAGCGAAGCAGTCATTGCTGCTATATGTGCGGAAGACAGTGATTTAGAAATTACCAACTTTCTAAATGTTACAAGATCTTTAAATATATCAAAGACAGAAAAGACTTTCTTAACGTTCGGATATTATAATGACTCCGCGAATCATCCAAAGGGCTCAGAATATTATCGATCCCGGAAAATCAATGAAGATCTTCTCCAAAAAGTATTCGGTGTCGGCGTGGACAATATAGTGTACGAAGGCATTCGATACAAGTCTAGTATAATGAACAGATGCCAGTTCATGTATGGAAAGACAAGAAAGCTGTTTGATACTGACCAAATGTTTACTTAACAAACTTAAAAGCATTCACGAACTTGGCAAATTTTGGTTCTTTGATGACAAAAAAAAATTCGACCGAAACCAATCAGCACATATACTTCAGAACTATAAACATTTAAAACTACTGAAGCAAATATATCCCGGTAAAATGATTCTACGTGTAACAATACCCCGGGTGCAGCAGAGAAATCATGTACGTGTGTGTGTATCTCGATCCCTTGTAGCTTTGCTAATTGAGTGGATTATCTTTTGCTGACGATGTATAATAATATCGGAAAATGTCGGTTGCTGTCATCAGGTGGGTTTAAAGATCAGTTCCACTCCAATATGGATTATCTATATTGTCCAAAAATTTCAAGTAACTGATCTTATTCGAGTTATATCCCTTGATTTGTTAGTTTTTAGATCTTAAACATTTCTTGGGGGTAGATTTTGTCTATCAATTCTCAGTTACTCGAAGTTAATCAATTTGTTATACGTATTATGAGATTCTACTATATGTGTAATTATGAAGAGACAAACTACTTACGGCGAAATTCTTCCATTTGGTGTTGGTCAAAAGGCACAAAGCTAATTGTAGCGTTCGGCTGGACACCAGACCGGGTATCAACCGCCTTTGCCGTTCCATTTGCCAGAGGATTCAAGTAAACGACTGTAGCACTGAAAACAACATAAAGTGTGGGGTTTACATAAAATAATGAAATGATAAAAAAATAAAAAGTAGAGTATACACGGTATAGACTGGAAAAGAAGGGACATATGCATAGCATACAAAGGTAAAAAAAAAGGGGGGAGGGAGGATGATAGAGATGTGGCCATCCTGATACAGGAACGCCTCTAGGGATAATCGTGGAACTCCACTGTCCGAGATTTCCCTGAAACCCCAGGGGCAACTGCACTCTCCAATTCCTTCTCTCCGACTCACAGGTCAACACTTAGAGAGGTACCATCCACCCTTGTCATTTCCGTAACTTTCACCCACCTCTCAATAAACTCACTCGAGGGCAACACTTCCCTCTCCACTCTCAATTTCTTTTTCAAGTGAAACTTGAAGAAGTTAATGTGAAGAATATATCTGTCCTCATGCCTTTCAGCCTTGTCCACTAAACAACTTCTTTCGCCACAGCCAGCAGGCAAAGGAAAACTGCCTTGCCTGCCCGATCGAGGGAGGGTGGCGGGAGCGAGAGGCGAATAATAATAACAATAATAATAATAATAATAATAATAATAATAATAATAATAATAATAATAATAATCAACAGTATGCCAAGATATAGACAAATGACTGAAGGAGATTGAAATAGAAAGCCCAGTAGGGCTCCTAGAGAAAGCTTGTTTCTTGAGGAAAGTTTGTTTCAGGAGGGTTCTAAGCACTTGAAAGGCTGCCGAAAACTTGTGTGTACCTAAGGTTACATGGAGTAACCCGTTACCCATATAAATCCTACCAGGAATAAAACCAAAGCAAAATAATAATAATAATAATAAATATATACATACTTGGATTTGTACTCATTGCAGCAAGATTGATAGGTAATACTTTCAGAGGTAAAGGAAACGTAAAGACCGACGTACAGGTGTAAATTAGGCGGGATAAATGTTCGTTCGTGTTTTGCAAGTGCTGCCATCACGTGGGAAATTATGGAATAAGAAATGTAAGAAACAAAAAAATAGTTCAAACACTTTTATAGTCAGGTAGAAGAAAATGTGACAAACAAAAATATATAGAAGTCATTAAAGCTTCTGCAGTTTCTATAATGCTGTGTGTACTTCGTATACAAACTAGAAATGCTAAATGGTTGGAGTAAGAGTAAGTCTAACACCAAGAACTGATTCCATTAATGTGAAGGTGAAATGTCGGATAGAAGCAGTAAATTTCACACATACACCCCTCTCTCTCTCTTTCACACTCCCTCACTCCGTTTCTTTCATTATTCAATTTTAATTCAAGATTTTTTGCCAATAGAGAAAGAGCCGGTTTCTAACCAAGATCCAAAGCTCCTTCATAGGAATTTCAACGTATGTACGTACGTATGTATGTATTTATTCTCCAACCATTTATTCTTTTTCAATCTCATTTACTTATCTTCTATATTTTGAAGAAGGACCAACTGTTGAAACGTCAAGGCTCTTTTCCCTCCTTGTAAGCTTTAAACTAATATAACATTTGTTGAATTTTTGTCCCCCTCCCGTGTTGCCTTCATTATTTTTATGTTCATTGCTTTCATTATATATATATATATATATATATATATATATATATATATATATATATATATATATATATATATATATATATATATATATATATATATATATATACATATATATTCGGTTTTACTTACCTGTAGCGATGTAGTGTGGACAGTTGTCTACGATATTGGAAATGCGGTTTTGTTCTGTTGCATAAAGGTCTGTTGTCACTAGGGCCCAGTTGACAGCGACGGGGCCTTGAGATAACGAGAGAGAAAGAACGAGTGAATGAACCAATGAAAATAATAACTCACGGAAGTATAAGAATTAATTTAATCATTCTAATTCCCATGGGTGTTTGAGCGGGTTTGAGCAGAATTGAAATAGAAGTATCATTGATAACACCTCCACCAGGTTCGCAGTTTGTGAGAAGACTTGAACATTTGTATAAAAACTAACGAAAAATCCGTCACCTTTACAATGTCACTCTGGTGCCAAGTAAATTGTAGCCGTTAACTAATTTAAGAGCTTTGGCCGTGGGAAACAGCACTGAACAGAACTCGGACCGTTGGCCACTCGACCAGTTGATAGGTCGTAAATTAAACATTAAAGTCCAAAATAACCACTGATGGCCTGCATTGGTCATCATAACCGCGCTACACAATGCAATATAATTTAGTGCAACATCTCTTTTTGACCGAGTCGGCAAGTTACTTTGTGGATAAGATCAGAAAACAGTACTCAATTCAGCAAGACTATATAAATCATTTAATAATTAGAGAAGTTATGGGTGAACTACTTCAAATTTCGAATTTGAAAGGCGGAATATTCGGCCATGTTCAAAGGGGGGTTGTATGGGGTGTGATCGAGCAATTATTGAGACTTATAAGCTTCAGAAGTTTAAAGGATTACAGATGATACGCTTTACATAAGCGTGGACAAATACTGTACTTTTCTCTCATGAAACTTGAAGTAGATCAACCACAACTTCTGTATTTATTAAATTACACATATAGAATGAAAGACTCCGATTTCAATGTGGAGACACGTTACACAAACCAAAATGTTTTGTTATAGAAATAAGCGAAACAGCAAGAAACAACGGGATACTTTTTGAAAAGTTACCTGAGGAGATGCATCTGCACATATAATGCATGACAATTGATTGCATAGCATCTCACCTGTAAGGTACAGGAGCATGATGATCGAAACGATCGTAGTGGTTCTGAATAAGAGACCAGTGAATTCCATTTTCTGTGTCTCATATCTTAAATCTTGTGTGTGTGTGTGCGTGTGTGTGTGTGCGTGTGTGTGTGTGCGTATGTGTGTGTACACCAACAAACACACACACACACACACATACACACAATGACAGAAAGAAGCAGATAAAACGGAAATTGGAGAGCACAGGGAGAAGTGGAAGAAGAAACAAACGTAGCGGAAAGATTTTTCCAAGTACAACTTGGTGTATACCTTACCATCCAGATTATATTCACGGGTGAAATCGCCAAGAAATCGATAGACTGGCTTCAGGAATCTCCTTCGCCATTCTGTAGATATGTCTACTGTATATTCTTGTAGAAATAACAAAATAAGGAACGGAGAGGAGAAGTTCCGGAAGTTCATGGGGGCTTCATAACGTATCACTTCCTGTGAAAAGACATAATGCTGACAACATCATACTTGTTTTGGGAGCAAAAGAAAATGTGATTTACGTCTGAACACGTTTGCGTGAGTGTTTGATGTTGGAGTTGCATTAAAATTTATAATCACGTACATATTTGTGTGTGTGGATGTATGTTGTATATGTGCATGGTGTAGTGTGTGTGTGTGTGTGTAGTATATAAACATATATGTAATATTACAGATACATACATGCAGTGTGTTTGTATAGATAGATAGATAGATAGATAGATAGATAGATAGATAGATAGATAGATAGATAGATAGATAATCCGAAGGCTATATAAGAATCACATCCACATTGGCAAATCTGTTTGTTTGAAGAAATACAAGAAATCTTCAAAGTGTAAACAGGAAGCTTTTTGAAAAAAACATCAAAATTCAGAAATGGAGGACGAAAAGAATTTTGTGCGTGTCCTGGGGCTAACGACTATCTAATGTTACTTAGAATCTTTGTATCCGGGAGAATGAGTGGACTTAAGTTTTACGCAGAAATTTTGTAAATAATGTTTGTCTGAAATAAAATAATTTTCTGACATGGAATAGAAGTTTTGTTTAGCTTTTTAAAACATTTATTGAACACAGTTTTTATTCCTACCGAGGAATTTGGGTTCAATGGGTGTCTCAGGTTACTTTTTAAAAAAAAAAAAAAGAAAAACGGACACATATTTTGTTGGCCTGTTTGTCTAACGAATAAAGCTCTTTGTGATCGCTGAACCTGCTAGAAAGACCAACCAAATATATATACAATTACATTCAGTTGTCTTTAAAAAATGAAGGACGCATTGGATAAAGTAGTCTTAAATAGATTAAATACATCTTCAAATTTAAAAAGAAATAGTGAGAAAATGATGCTAGTAATGGCTGGGGACTCTCTGAGCCTAGGTTTCTTCAATCAAAGTAGATCAGGGATAAACAAAAATATAAAAATAGGATGGTTTAATGAAAAATAAGATTTTTGCAAATGGATTTTGACAAATACTCAGCCAAAACGAATTAAGGGTGACGAGATACGCTATTATTCGGATTTTCACTGTTCTGCATGCATCACACGAATTATTTACTGTTTGGCAGACATCAGCACTGTCCTATAAACAAGTGCTTATACACTTGCGAGGTTCATTGGTCCGGCAGAATAGTTTTGACTAAGGAGACACAAAATGAGGTCGAAACGTCGCAGCGTCTGAAAGTTCCTTTACACTGGTGAACTGGTGAATGGCGTGTGTCATGAAATCATATTGTATAAAGGGAGGAGGTGTTCTCCGATTAGGCAATCCAACAGCGATCAGATATTCACGTTCGAAGACTCCACAATGTATTGAGAATGAATAGACACGTTATTGTTTAACAATTACTGTTTAATAACTAATTGTCTTACTGGAATTATCAATAATTCGTTTAATTCTAATTACCAATAATAGTTTATGACACCGAATATGGTATTTTTGAATTCACCTATGCCAGATCCGAAACCGTAACAACAGATAATTCTTTTTTGGTCCTTCCACCAGAAACTGTTTTAAGTGATTGTTGCCGTTGTTCTAGTTGCTGCCGTTGTGGTTGTTGTTGTTGACTCTGATTGAGCAGACTTATAAACGAAGTTCATTCCAGCCATGGCCATCCTTTCTGCTTCCAATATACAAATTCAGAAGTTTCCTCATCTCTATTTCGTCAAATACAAAGAAATGAAGAGATATAATAACACTGAAACCTGTCCATAGTTGTCTCCCTCTACTTACAGAAAAAGGATTAAAATCATTTAGTCATTGCCTAATTAATGTCACCACAGATGTATTTTTAATTAGAGGTTTGATATTTACTACAATGAGCAGATTCAGCCATACTCGGCTGTTGATTTACTCAGCTGATGGAACCGCTGAGTAAATAAGTTTTGTTACTTTAAATGAAGAATGTACACTCACTCCCCCCACCATCTGAGATGGTTTTGTGATTTTGCGAGCAGATGCTGAGGTCTGCCGAAATATATAGAAACCAGTTAATTAAACAAATGCTGAGGTAATACGGGGGGAGGGGTAGAGTGAAAGACGGGGAGTGGGATGAGGAAAGGGGTGAGGGTTGGAGGAAGTAATGTTTAGATTAAGCGGAATCTTTAAAATCGGGTGGACTGAGGCTGTAACAGATACCCTTATGTAATGGTATTTGCCCGTAGCTATTTATTAAGGAGCGTCTATTGTTAGGTGTGAACCACTGCAACTAATACTGCTGTAGGTATGTGTCTGTGTGTGTGTGTGTGTGTGCGCGCGTGTGTATGTATGTGTGTACATACATACGCACACATATATATGTACATACATACATATATATATATATATATATATATATATATATATATATATATATATATTATTTTATTCTTTTACTTGTTTCGGTCGTCTGACTGTGGCCATGCTGCAGCACCAACTTTAGTCGAGCAAATCGACCCTAGGATTTATTCTTTGTAAGCCTGGTACTTATTCTATCCGTCTCTTTTGCCGAACCGCTAAGTTATGAGGACGTAAACACACCAGCATCGGTTGTCAAGCGATGCTGTGGGGACATTTTGTTCGACGCGCTACCGATCCTGCCAGTCCGCTGCCTCAATAATAATTAATAATATTTTTTTTACTTTCTTCGTTCATGTTTGTGTTTTAATGTGGTTTTATATTGCATATGTGTCATATTAATAACATGTTATATGTAATTATTAAAACCATTAAATAGTTACCAAAAAAGAAATGAGGAGAAGGAGGAGGAGGAGGAAGAGGAGAAGAAGAAGAAGAAGAAGAAGAAGAAGAAGAAGAAGAAGAAGAAGAAGAAGAAGAAGAAGAAGAAGAAGAAGAAGAAGAAGAAGAAGGTTATTATTACTGCCACCACCAACACCAAAAACAAAAGCCTACCGTGGAAAAGGTGAGTTTGTTCTCCAGGATGTTGGTGTAGAGGCCTTTCACGTTGCTGTTGCTGCTGTCGTAAAACATAAGGGTGTAGTGTTGTGGGTCTGAATTAAATTGAATCCAGTGAACATCTGGTATCTTTCTCATCTGCCAAGGGGTCAACCACGTGGCTGCTGAAGGGTTCACCTCTAAATAGGGATATGCGTCGATCTTGTATCTATTGGCACAGGCTTTGTACTGCCCTGGAAAATAATACAACAGTTTTGCATTTGGTGAACTCGTGTGTTGAAACATATTCTGCTGCATTTCGGGAGGGTCATTAGGCCAATGATAAACACACGCACTGGTTCTATTTGTCAGTTGGGTAACCATTTAACTAATTAATTGTTTGAATTAATCTTTTGGTCAATCAGATACATTTGCTTAAAGTCCTTTCGTTGCCATTCGCTACTTCATTAATGACATCCTTCCCTACACCAAGTCTTGGTTAGTTAATTGGTTAAACGGCCAATCAGTTGGCAAATAATAATAATAATAATAATAATAATAATAATAATAATAATAATAATAATAATAATAATAATAATAATAATGGATAGGGTTAACCTGGCAACAGGCTTATTGTGGGAGGAGCGAGGTGCAGAATGGGGTGGAAACGGTATTACCTTGTGGAGATCGGTAGGAGACGTTCAAATAGCGGTCAAATCGCTTGACGTTGAATTCGCCCGGCTGAAACAGCAAAGTTAAGAGGCTGTCGTCATTGTTGTTCTTTTTCTGGATGGTAGTGGTGGTGGTCACTGGGTCTTTATAGCAGGAAATGTCCACTTTGGTCTTGTAAGACGGACACAACGAGGAATAGATCTTACCGAACCAGAAGAGGTCATCGCTGCTAAAGATTGTCCGAATGAGACTGAGACATTTGAGTATGGTGCGGGCATGATCGCCACCACACGTTGTGTTTACTAATGGTCTTGATGCTGTTGATGTTAATGATGATGATGACGATGATGGTGGTGATGGTGATTTTGCTATTCCCGTTGTTGTGGTAGTCATAATGATTATAAACACTGAAATAGAAAACAAAAATATACATATATAAATATGCATATATATATATATATATATATATATATATATATATATATATATATATATATATATATATATATATATATATATATATATATATATATATATATATATGTGCATACATATATATATATATATGTATGCATATATACATGAATTGCAAAGTCTTTGATCAGATCCTCAAAATTCATCTTTGGTAACACATCTGCATCTATACTTAGTAGAGATAAAGGCATCCCGAATATTATTTTAGCAAGTTTAAAGTGATTTCTTTTGTGCCGTAAACTATTTACCATTTCTGTGGTGCCCCCCTTCCTTCCCTTCTTTTGCTTAATGATTAATCCAGTACTGACCCCACCACTTGCCCAACAAATGGGATGGCTATGGTTGGACTATGTCTGATCATGAATCTGCTCAATTTGGCCTGGAGCGAGAGAGATTTTCCATTTACCTCAAATTTTCAGTTTACCTCAAATCACATCACCAAATTAGGGAGACATCCCTAATAACTAAATAGATGGGGTGGTCATATCCGGAAAGTCTTTGGTCATAGAGTTGCACGATCAATATCGAGCCGGGGTCAAGCAACAACAGCAACACAAACACACGCAGGAAGACGCGGTCGATTCCGTGAGGAATGTTCCCAAGTCGACCTTGGCTCAATATGAACCCAGCTCAACAGTCCACGGTTCTATAATCCTGCAGGGTCCTGTGTCACTTTTATCGACCCTCTCTTAAATCTCCCTCTCGTCCGATAAATATTGGTATAATCCCGCCTGAACACACACACACACACACACACACACACACACACACACTTAATCCCCCGCCCGCCCTCTTCTGTCATGGCGCTATCTTTGAGTAAACACACCTGAAACACATTTCAACACTGTTTCCTACATCGCCGTTTGATTGCCGAACACTATCGAGTTAACAAACACACCTAAACAACGAAAGGTTTCCATTTGAGAGGATTAGAGTTCTAATTCCAACTAATCCACTTTAGTCCCTACAGTCTTCTTTGGAAGTTGCCCGCAAATATCTTTAATATTTACCCTTTGTCCAAACTTCCTGCCGCCCCCTGGTGTCATAACGATTAGTTACTGAATGAGTGGGGCGGTTGTGAGTTGACATTGTAGATAGGAGCATCCATACATATCTGGATGTGTATGTTGCGTTTTGGGATGTGTATGCAGGTGTGCGTGTAAGTATATTTGTATGATGGACGGATGTATATATGTCTATATATATATATATATATATATATACATACATTATATAAATAATTATATATATACATATATATATATATATATATATACATATATATATATATACATACATATATATATATATATATATATATATATATATATATATATATATATATATATATATATATATATATATATATATATACATACGTACATATATATATGTATATATATGTGTGTATGTGTATGTATATATGTATGTATATATTTACGTATCTACGTGTGTATGTATGTATGTATGTATGTGCGTATGTAGCTATACAGGTAGGCAGGTAGGTACGAATGGATGCGTGTGTATGTGTATGAAAGTGTGTGCCTGGGCGTGTTAACCAAAGCCCTGACTCTTCCACGATTCCACAATGCAATTGATTCACTTTCCATGGACAGCTTCATATTAAGACACTTGACAAACAAGTACACCAGCCAAATATATATATATACATATATATATATACACACACACGCATATACATATATATTTATATGCATACATACATAAAAATCGATGTATAAATAGACACATATATACATACACACATACGTGTGTGTCCAATCATACTCCAGTACCGTTTCCCAGTCTAAACAATATTTTAAGTCCCTTTATATCGACTAAATCACATCAAATGGTTCTTTCTTTCTTTCTTTCTTTCTTTCTTTCTTTCTTTCTTTCTTTCTTCCTTTCCTCCTTCCCCTCTCCTACTCACGCTTTTTTACTTTATTTCTCTCCTGCTTCGCACACACCTACATACATAAATGCATATATGTACATGTATGTATATGTATATATATATATATATGTGTGTGTGTGTGTGTGTGTGTGTGTGTGTGTGTGTGTGTTTAAGCTTTCTAAGAGTCCATTATTCAGAAAAAAATGTACCCGTCTATCTATCAATAGAATGGACATATTAATCGAAGTATTATATATCCATTACGGCCGATCTTACCAATCGGTTCCGCACCTCCTCAGAGGATTCCGCTATGGAAATGAAATACGGCGACTGTTCTCTATTTCTGGAGGTGAATAGACAGATCCGGTTTGCGGTTGCAGTGAAAAAGATAATGAAACGAATGGAGCAGGGGAAGTTAAGAGTTAAGTCCTTTGGCATCAAAGACATCATCTCTGGAGATAGAGTGAAATGGCACTAGAATTTAAAGGAATTATTTGAACAATCACCTGAGGAGGCGTATTTTATGCCTTGATTGAATGATAATGATTTCGAATTTTGGCACAAGGCCAGCAAATTAGCGGGCGGAGTAAGTCGATTACATCGACCCCCAGTACTTAACTGGTACTTATTTTCTCGACTCTGAAACGATGAAAGGCAAAGTCGACCTCGGCGGAATTTAAACTCAGAACGTAAAATGAATGATGATAATATCGCAACATCTTACCAACGTACTACGAATTTTAAAATGTATTGAAACAATTGTAGTGATTTTTAAATAAAGAACATCGTTCGTTTCATTTTCCATCATTTGTGTGTGAATGTGTGTGTGTGTGTGTGTGTGTGTGTGTGTGTGTGTGTGTGTGTGTGTGTGTGTGTGTGTGTGTGTGCTCTCATGCATATAAATATAAGCTTACATATACAAAGGAAAAAATGAGATAAGAGTGACCGGTGTGACGTGTATTTGAACAACATACGATAAATAAAAGTATATTAAATAACTTACAAGACAAATTCTTGATTTTTAAAAATCACCTCCGCTTCTAGAATGAGCAGACCAATCACTTAAAGGCAATTAGTACGAACTCCAGATGTGGAGAAAAGATAATATTTTTTTTTAAATCAAGAATTCTCCCAAATTGATACACCATTAAGGAAAAGACAGTCTGATTATCTAAAGACAAGGCGATAGTTATAAGTACGTGTTTCTGCCTCAATAGACGTCATCAATACAGCAATTGTTCCACCTACTCTTCTGTAAAGGAGACACAAGTCATATGCAGAAAGAAGGGTAAAATGAATAGAAAATATTTACACACACACACACACACACACACACACACACACACACACACACACACACACACACACGTGTGTGTGTGTTTCTCCACGAACATAGACATGCACGTATATGTATACGCTTGCACAAAGATATTTTTATATCACCAAAGATGACAGTAAATTACTACATTGTGTGTGTATATAGATATACACACACACACATATGCACACCACCCACCTACATATATACATACATACATACGTACATATACATGTATGTATATGTGTGTATGTGTTAAATATTAACATATAAATATTTATACAAATATTAATTCGCACCCATATATATATATATATATATATATATATATATATATATATATATATATATATATATGATGAGAGAGAGAGAGAGAGAGAGAGAGAGAGAGAGAGAGAGAAAGGGGAAGGAGTGAATGGGGAGGCAAAAACGTGTAGTTATGTCCATGCCGACAGGTGGATTAAAAAGACAAACACACCGACAAGTATGGAGATGAATGCCAGACTATCACGACAGACTGCATATAATTATGTGGCAAACCTGAGAGCTAAAATCTATCTTACCAAAAACTCGGAGAATGACTCGGTAGGTCCATCTGTCGTCGTTCATTGTGTAAGTTCAGTCTTCCCACACGGCGAGTTCGTTGATTGATGTTCTAATGAGGCGTATTTGCATCTATATCAGCGAAGTTTGGTTTTAAAAAAGAGAAATCGTCTGCAGCTTTTGTTCTTGAAATTTCATTGGTTGAGTCTAAAACAGTGTTAATAGCCATTGGTTGAAAGAAAGGAAAGATTGCTGACATCGACCGTTCTATATCATGTATGTGTGTGTGTGTGTTTGTGTGTGTATGCGTGTGCGCGCGCGTAAATGTATGTATGTATGTGTGTAAGTCTGTATATATATATATATATATATATATATATATATATATAAAACATAATATAATATAATATTATATAAAAAGAGAGAAGTGAGAATGGGGGAAGAGAGAGATACATTCAGATACTTAGAAATATATATATATATATATATATATATATATATATATATATATATATATATATATATATATATATATATATATATATATGCAAATATATACATGTATATATATATTATCATTTAAATATATATGAGCATATCTAGATATGCAACTATATACATACATAAAGCAAAACATTCAAATCTGCACATACATACATACATACACACACACACACATACATACATACATACATACATACATACATACATACATACATACATACAAACAAACAAAAATACCCTGTTGTTGATGTTGAAATTCCAATGAAGGGGCCTTGGATCTAGGTTAGAAACTGGCTTTTTCTCTATTGGCGAAAAATCTTGAAATAAAACTGAACAATGACATACATACCTAAATACATACGTATGTATGTACATAAATACACGCATACATACATACGGATTGTATATGCATGTATGTATGTATGCATGTATGTATATATGTATGCATGTTTGCATGTATGTATGAATAACTAGTGTCATGTACACCATATGAATAAACCTGGAAAATCCTTGCCACGAAGGGCGCCAACTATATCCGCGACATTAGCCACGTCACTTGTCAGGGACCTTTCCACGGGTGTTATGTCTTCATTGCAATGAAGGGCAGAGGAAAGAGACAATTTTGGGGGTAAAGGTCCCTTGTGATCTCAACAACAACAACAACATCCAACGCGTAAATGATTATATCCTACAATGACTAATATTTTGTGATCTCTCTCTCTCTCTCTCTCTCTCTCTCTCTCTCTCTCTCTCTCTCTCTCTCTCTCTCTCTCTCTCTGAACAGTGGACAGCAGTTCAGTTCCCGAGTTTATGACCGAAAAAGCTTGGCGCTGAAGAAAGTGAGTCATTGTATGGTATCCTTGTTGAGAGACTTTTCCCACTTTGAGCAGACTAAGAGTTATCTCGCCTGGAAGCTTACCGTCGCAGCTATCGAGGCCTTCATGTCCCATTTGTGACAAAAATCCATTACTCAATAGACCATAGTACAGGGAAACATCCTCTTTTACAACAGGAGAGTGCACCAAATGCGTTATACACCTCAATGCCAATAATCTACTTACAACAAGCACCCTTTTTCATTCAGGTATAAAGACTGAAGAAACCCTACGATGTTCTCCGAGTATATCTGGAATTTGAAAAATTAAGGTATCCTGAGCTCCCATATTAGCTGGTCGATAATTACCACTTTACTTTCTTATAAAAAGTGGTCGTTTTCGTTTATCTGGGAAGTGCTTTAGTTCGATATTAAACGGGTTTCTTCAGGTTTTATGCCTTTAGTAATTATTATTATTATTATTATTATTATTATTATCATTATTATTATTATTATTATTTTACATTCGGAATCAATGCCCTTCATAGAGGTTATATCTGCTGTTCCCCAAGAAAAAAACAGATTTCTGGATTAACGCAACTCTAATAGTTACACCAATCTCAATAATCGTACTGCCAAGTCATTTGGTGACGGTATCCAGGTACCTATAATAATTAGGATTACTTTTGTGGAAACCATCCATAGTCTCCGTATTCCCCTAGCCATATCCTGTTTTTTCCCCCTATTTTCTCCTGTTCTTTGATCGCTACATTCATGTCCTCACACACAACCACATCTATAATGGTGCTCTCTTTTTTCCTTTTGGTCAAAGCCATAATACCTGGTGGTCTTGCATGAAGTTCGACATTCAGTCTCTACATTAAAATCCCATAAAAGCATCCGTTCTTCTTTATACCTTCTCGTTGATGACTCATACCATTCCCTTTCTACTTTAAAGCCTCATTGCCGTAATATGTCTCAGTGAAGAGCTTTGGTCAGACAATCGTGTCTGCATCTTTAATCCTTCTGTGCCAAAGGACTGCAGGAACTTATTACGTGCATAACGCATTCCTCTTTCTCATTGCGTACTCTGCACTTTGCGCTTTTCGCGAATTTACTACTACTACTACTACTACTACTACTACTACTACTACTAAAGCATTTTTGCATTAACCGACTGTGTGATCTCAAGTTGCTTGAAGGAAACATTTGATGACGTAACCCCTGATAGACAAAAAGGCAGCAGGGTCATGGCTGGAACAGCTTTGATCATTGCTCTGCTGGAACAGAATTGGCCTTGGGCTAAACACCAGAAGACAAGTTAATACTTTTACACGGTGTTAGACGTGTCATCTCCCCTTATTACAATAGATCCGTCCTCAATGCCGCCGTAATCAGCTCGGCTGTAAGAACCTACTTACATCCAAAGTCACGTCTCAGCCAGGTTCGGATATCAGGAGGTCGAGAGTAAGGTTGTCTTGTCGTGCGCTGGAGGGAGCGGGGGGAGGGGAGGTGGTCAGTGCTTGACTCAGTTTACTAGGTTTTGTTGTTGCTGTTGTTGTTGATGTTCACGTCGTCGTCGACGTCGTCGTTGCCGGCGTCGTCGCTTCAGCTTTGATTGAGTGAAACCCTGATTAACGACGCTCTAGTCGTGACCTTCCCGTCTATATTGAGCACTAATACTATTACATTGACATTATCGTGCGCCCCTCGTCCTTCCTAGAGTGAGCCGGGAGGATGTGGTTGGAAGGAGATTTCATATGTATTGCAGCTCCTGTCATTTTCAAAGCGGCGAGCTGGCAGAAACGTTAGCACGCCGGGCTTAACGCTATTTCGTCTGCTGTTACGTTCTGTGTTCAAATTCCGCCGAGGTCGGCTTTGCCTTTCATCCTTTCGGCGTCGATAAATTAAGTACCACTTAAATTTCGGGTATTATGCCTAGAGTAGAAAAGATTCTCGGTTACGTATTTTATTGTCGGTTCGTAACCCATAAAAACCACATCGTAAGAGAAACAGATCAGAAGGATTTGGGGTGTTCAGAAGGATTTGTATATGCATGTTACGCACACACTCAGTTCAAACCTGAGTATCTTCTTAGTGAGAGTTGGCAATGTTACGCTATTCCATTTCTGCAAACAGTTTTAAGTACATTTTTAACTTAACTACAATCAACACCACTGTGAAACCATAATGAAACATGCAAGCACACACACACACACACACACACACACACACATACACACCACTATGTTTGTATGTTTGTATATATTCTTTAAGATGGAATCCTATCAAAGGTTATCCAGGTATTGTCCTGCGACAAACAAATTAAGGTAATTTCTTACAAGAAAAATCTTGTGTTTGTAATTTAAAAAGTCAATTATACACACCTTTGAATACATCTGAAAGGGCCTTCCTTCTTCGTTTACATATGCACCTGTATGTATATACATTCCCATCTCAACATCCACCCACCCCGCTCTCCCTCTCTCTCTTTCTCTCTGTCTACATACAAACACATACACACTTGCAGGCATCATGCACATACATGTATGTATGACTATATATATGTGTGTATGTGTGTGTATATATATATGAAAATATGTATGTATGTATGTAAGCATATACCTCATCTCAGGTTTGTTTAAAAAAGGGTAGTAGGTCGTGTCGTTGAAGTTCACGACATACACAAACCGTCAAAAGTAAATTCCAGCAAGCTATTTCTAAGAATTCCATCGACTTCACATCATAAGAAATAACGTTTTGGAATATATCAGACGCGCCTTCACACACTCGCACGCGCATGCAGCCGGGTAGACATTTACGCAGACATTATATACACATGCATCAAGGAATCTATGCTTTTATATATAAACACACACACACACATACGCATACACACACACACACATACATACATACATACATATATATATATATATATATATATATATATATATATATATATATATATATATATATACACACATACATATATATATGTGTATATATATTATCACACATACATGCGCACATACATATATACATTTGTATATAGGTATACGTTTGTGTGTGTGTATTTGCGCATTAGTCGACGTGTCTTTTATTGAATTCTGAGAATCATAATTCTTAATTTATTACTATTTCCCTGTCGACCAGAAAAGGAAAACTGCAATAATTTGTAGGAACTGTGAATTAGAAAGGAAGATAATTGAGAACATGAAGGATTTCATGGTCGGATTAACACTCTTGAAGTGAAAAAAGGACTCTCGAATTTTGGTTCGGTAGACGAGGCAGGCAGCGCAATGGAGGATTTTCCGCGACACGAATCTTTGACATGCTTGCGTTAAATGACTCTGTGCGTGTGTGTGTGTGTGTGGAAAGAAAGAAAGAGAGAGAGAGAGAGAGAGAGAGAGAGAGAGAGAGAGAGAGAGAGAGAGAGAGAGAGAGATTTCTCTTACCTTTTATCTCTGAACTGTTTCAGTCATTGGACCA
>NC_142938.1:1307555-1322555 GCF_046866305.1 Octopus bimaculoides | reverse complement strand
AAAAAGTCAGCCTGCGATATTAACTAAACACTGTGTCACACGGAGCCATGATGTACGTATATACTGAGGCGACACAGTGTCGCTGATTTTGCTCACGTTTTTGTTTATTTCAAGTACAACGATGAAAAATCTGTTGCGGAATAGAGTGAAAGATCTTCCGGTTGGGAAGTGTTTTATCCGGTCCAAGACGAGGGAAGAACAAACAACTGAGCAAGCGGCGTTAGAAATTAACACCACACACACACACACACACACACATATATATATATATACACACACACACATATGCGCACACACACATGTATACACACACACATACAAACATTCGCATACATACACACACACATGTATATATGTACACAAATATCACGTTATCATACACACATGTAGATATGCACGCATAAACATTGCACGCGCTAGTGCGTGTTTATATTTGTATATTATTTTTCTGCTTGTAATGATGAACACATATGGTTGAGTTCGCTTCTCAATGATGAGGACCCAGGTTCGATCCCGCTGAAAGGCATCTTGGACAAATTTCTTTTGCCACAAGCCCTGGTCCGCTTAAACTTTGTGAGTATATTCAAGGAAATGAAAACTGTAGGATCGAGTTTTGCAGCCGGAGTCCAGCCTCGTTACATAAGTTTACGTTGATTCTTCTTGAGAATTATGTGAAGGCAGCACGTGTCTGCGAAATATTCAGCCGTTTGGGCACACACACATGGGGAAGGCGCATGGCCGAGTGAATAGAGTGTTGCACTCAAGATCGCTAAATTGTGGTTTCCTAAATATATTTCACCATTATGGTTGTTTGGCACCTTCTTTCATGTCTCAATTGACATTTGGTCTTTGTAATATAATGCAATACAATGATTCAGTGCTGATCTATTGTTGTACAGTAGAAGTTCTAAAGAACCACCACGATGAAACGGACGTATGGAACAGATCATATAAACTGGTGTTTATCTTAATTCTTCATCTATGTATGGGAGGGAGTGTGCGCATGCGCAGGCGTGTGTGTTGTGCAAACATACAAAATATGTGTATTGATAATATGTCATTATATCATTTTATATGTTATCGTAGATACACCAAATATGTGCCTTATTAAAAAGAGCAGTTTATATATTATCGTGTTGTGTTGCCGTTATAGACATCATCTAATGTTATTGGCACTTCAAGGTATGGCGAAGTCTTGTTTCCAAGTAGCCATCTTAGAGACTCATTGTTCGGTTTATTTGTTGGAGCTGGTTCCGCTGCTGCTGCTGCTGATGATGATGATGATGAAGATGATGATGATGATGATGATGATGATGATAGTAATTATGGTACTAAATATCTATGGTGATGATAGAACATAATGCATATTTGCCAATATATATAATTGTTGGCCTAAAGGTAGTCGGTGGTGATGGTGGTGGTGGTGATGGTGGTGGTGGTGGTGGTGGTGGTGGTGGTGGTGGATGAAATGGTAGCGGCTATGGTTGTAGAGGTAGGAGTGATGGCGGTAATGCTTGTGATAGTGATGGTGATGTAATGGTTTGTGGTGGTTGAAGTGGTAGTGCTAGAGGGACAATGAGATTTTCGATTAGTTTCGCAACGAAGTAGTAGTAGTAGTAGTAGTAGTAGTAGTAGTAGTAGTAGTAGTAGTAGTAGTAGTAATAAGTAGTAGTAGTAGTAGTAGTAGTAGTGGCAGCAGCAACAGCTGCAGCAGTTCATATTGTTGCTGGTGTTGTAGTGTTTTTAAATTGACTCTCAACTTAAAAGACAACAGCTGTCGTCCACACCTTCTACAACTACAGCCATCACAACTACCACAACCACCACCACAACCATCACCACCACCACCACCACCACCTCCACCACCACCTCCACTACCACCACCACCACCAACACCACCTCCACTACCACCACCACCACCACTACCACCTCCACTACCACCACCACCACCACCACCACAACCATCACTGTCAGTATGGGCACCAGCGCAAGTATCATAACCATCGTTGAGGTTATCGTCATCATGGTTACCCCTCGAGATCAACATGATGGTTTTTGTTTTTGCTGTTTGTTTTCTGTTTATTTATTTATTTATTTTATATATTTATTATTTTTTTTTTTTTTGTAGTTATTGATGGAGTCTTGGGAGAGTGATGAGTCTAATTCTTGCTCGGAATTTCCTTCCACAAGCGGGACAAGTGGTTCTGGATGGGAAGTCGCTTTTCGCTTAGTTCTTGTCTATTTTTTTCTGCGACTCCTCTTGTCCGACAGTCCTCCTATTTGGTCTCTAAAGTTGATAACCCCCCCCCCGCCTTTGATGATGGTTCTCCACCATCCTCCATCTTCCGCATTTCTCTCCCAGTTCTCCATGTCAACATTACAGTTCTTGCTAAGGCGACGAGCTGCCAGAATCGTTAACACGCTGGGCGAAACGCTTAGCGGTGTTTCGTCTGTCTTTACGTTCTGAGTTCAAATTCCGCTGAGGTTGACTTTGCCTTTCATCCTTTCGGGGTCGATAAATTAAGTACCAGTTGCGTACTGGGGTAGATCTAATTGACTGGTCCCCTCCTCCCCAAAAATTTCGGGCCTTGTGCCTAGAGTAGACAGCGAGTTGGCAGAATCGTTAGCGCGCCAGCCAAAGTGCTTAGCAACACTTTACACACTAAGTTCAAATCCCGCAGTGGTTGATACTTTGCCTTTTATTCTTTCAGGGTCGATAAAACGAATACC
This sequence comes from Octopus bimaculoides, assembly GCF_046866305.1. Taxonomy (NCBI): domain Eukaryota; kingdom Metazoa; phylum Mollusca; class Cephalopoda; order Octopoda; family Octopodidae; genus Octopus; species Octopus bimaculoides. Next base: position 1,319,825 of record NC_142938.1, on the reverse strand, counting down.
AGTTGAACATTAGGGTCGATGTGATCGGCTTATTCCCTTCGCCGAAATTGCTGGCCTTGTGCCTTTGTAGAAAGGAATATTATTTACCGATTTAAACAAGTAAAAGGAGACTATACTCGGCATGTTCCTGTATAATTACGACCTCGTCATTTGAAACATGGGAGAAGTAGAAATGAAAGAATCACTAAATCGATATTGTACATTTGCTGTTGCAGAAACAGGATTTGTTTTTGTTTTTGTTGTTGTTGTTTTTATATATATATTTTTGAACGACGAAATACAGAAACACATTTATCTGTGAATTTAAACATTGGTTTCGAAATATGGCACAAGGCTAGCAGTTGTGGGGATGTAGGAGATAAGTCGATCACATCCACCCCAGGACTCGAACACGCCAGACGATACAACAGAGACACACATTGTTACCACCACCACCACCACACATTAACAACAACGACAACAACATGTGCTTCATATATACCCTAGAAAACAATAACAAGAATTACAACACCAAGAACATTCACAATTTTGAATGAAGGACAAGTTTCTGTGATGACTTGCTGGAAATAACAGTGAAATTTCCCTCTTCTCCCATCTCAGCCTACCGTGTTAGAAGGGACAAGTTAGATAAGGTGGTCGAGGGTTTCTCGCACAAAAGAGCTCGACGGGATGGTCATGATTAGAATGTCTTTGATTATTTAGGTTTTCTTCGTCAGGGTCGTCGCTCTCAGGCTAAACAACAACAACAACAACAATAGTAATAAGGTTCACATTTAACTCATGAAATGAATCTTATTTTGGAAAACAAAAAGAAAGAAAGAAAGAAAGAAAGAAAGAAAGAAAGAAAGAAAGAAGGAGAGAGTGGAAGAAAGGGAGGAAGAAAGAAATGGATGAATGAAAATTTAAGATTAAGAGTCAAGTATTTGGTTGTGTCCTCCAATAGAAGCGCGTAAATTTGGTTTTATTGTCCCTCGGCCAAAATAACGAAGCGATGTTGTGGATTTAAAGAATGGAAAACTGCTGCCATTGTAAACAACAGGCGGACCAGTTATTTGCTTGTTTGCTTGTTTGCTTGTTTGTTTGTTTGTTTCTCCCCCCACCCCCACCCCTTCTTATTTCTTATTTCTTATTTCTTTTATTTCTGTTAACGAAAATGGCGTCTCAGTGAAATAAACAAATAAATAAAGACGGGGGAACTCGCAAAAACAAGGGGAAAAAAAAAACAAATCCATTCGTCGTTGGTTTATTAAGAAAACCAGGATTTCGGATTGTTGTGTCGTCGATTCTTCGTTAGTTTGCCTGAAATTGCCTCTGGTCCTACTTTACCGGTGGAAGATGGTAGGGTAATGGCGTGTTCGAGTGGTGGTGGTTAGAGTTGAGGACGAGCGAGAGACAAAATGGTGATGATGATGATGATGATGATGATGATGATAGTGTTTGGGTGGTGACCAAGGAAGGGGGTGGGGCGGGATAAGCTATATTTATATTCATATATTTGTATATTTATTATTTTATATTTCTTTTTAGATTTTATTTCGTTTAATTTTTCTCTATGCCTAATTTGTTTTAGGATTCTCGCTATTATTGCTGTTGTTGTTGTTATTCTTATTCTTCTTATTATTATTATTATTATTATTATTATTATTATTATTATTATTATTGCAGTAGTTGTTTTATCCGGTTATGTTTATTTATTTATTTATTATGCTTTCTTTCTTTACATCAAATTTTAATAACATTTCTTTCGCCTAAGTTACCGACGAATTACCACCACAACCATCGGCCCCGCCCTCTACACAATCACCACCACCACCACCACCATAAATCTCCCTCTTTCTCTCTGTTTCAACACCGCCCAACCCATATTCTCTAAGTCACTAATTACCAATTAATATTTCCCTCACTGCTGACGTCACTAATTTGCTACTGGAAAACAATGCGTTTAGTGTAGGGGTTAAATCTATCTATCTGCCTGTATCCTTTTCCCTACACACATATGTGTGTGTGTGTAAATATATATATATATATATATATATATATATATATATATATATATATATATATATATATATACATACACACGCGCACACATTCACAGACACACACACATATACGCGCACGCACAGGAATATGCATGTATGTGTTTGTGTGATACGTAAATCACGCTCGAGTGGCGACATTCACGGTTCGCTGCACGTGTATATGCATGTCGGTGCACACAGACTGCTCCATATCGGCCCTTCCCTTGCCCCCCCCCCCTCTGCCCCTACACCTTTCCACGCTGTGCTGTGGTACTGCGTCCCTTCGGCTATGTCTGTCTGGTGTCAGGAGAGCTAAGAAGGTAGCACGGTGCCGTTGGGGAGACACACCTTGGTGATACTGCCTCTCTGTCCGGTCTGTCTGTGTGTCGACTCCACACATTTTTCTCATTGTTTCTGGTGGTTGTAATTAAACAGCAACTTTGACTGATTGCTGTCAGCAACAACAACAACAACTACTACTACTGCTACTACTGCTGCTACTGCTGCTGCTTTTACTGTCACTGTCGCCATTGTATTTACATCGATCGAAACGCGGAAACCTCAACCCGGTTTCTCGATCTTCGCTGTCAAAGAGGAGTTGGTCTCCCTTAAATTATGCTCTGCCGTCTTAAATAAAGTTGGATGGTCACTGATGAAAGGCCTCTGGTCATAGATCTGCCAGACGCCTTTTGCACCTGGAACTCACCGATGTTGGCGAGACTCTGAAGACCAACCGAAGGAACATCGGAAGCAACAGCAGCGAGAATAACAAGAATAGCAACAACAACAACAACAACAACAACAAAAGCACCAGCAACAAAAAAAAATAGTAATAACAACAACAACAACATCTTCAGCAACAACAATATGGTTGTGTTTGTGGATAAAGTTCGTCTTGTGAGATCGTGGGAAATCTTGGTTTCATTTGATTCATGGAACAGCATCTACTGAACCCTTCGAGGTCCATACAGGAGTGACAGTCCCGGTTGGCATGTCTGTGTCATTCTGGTGCTGTTTTTTTTTTTGTCGAGTATCCTTTCCTTTGACAGCAAGCCTTAAATCCTTCACCTCTTCCTAAAGTTTTCCCTACTTACAGGCTCCAATGGAAGCGATCACTTGCAATGTCCTCCCTCCTTCCACGGTTCTCTCACTTCATGTGTGGTCCAAAACAGATTTAGACCTCCACTGTTGTGCTCTTTGTCCGGAAGCCACCTCCTTCTGCAGCATGTCTTTCTGAATCCGTTCATCTAACATACAATGTACGTTACTCAGTCAACGGAGATGTCGCAGTTGTAGTACAATGAAGATGCTGGCGATCGAAGCGCAGTCCAGAGCCTCCTTGTTGGTGACCAGGTCAGTTCATTTAATATCTGAGATATTTCTTTATCCTTGACAACCCAATCGGCTCAGCTGATGCACAGGCTGCGAAGGTGGAAGGTATTCAGATATTGTTCTTGTCTCCGGGTCTCACAGCCGACCAGTTATCTGCCAAGGAAGCAGGCTCTGGGATCGCAACTTTGGTGTTCCTCATTATCTTACTGATCTCCCAGACTCTCCAACTTAACCTGAGCAACTTCCTCGACCCGTCTACTGGTTTTAGATTCTAGGAAGAAGCTGAAAAGATGAAAGGCAAAGTTGACCTCGGCGGAATTTGAACCCAGAACGTGAAGACTGGCAAAGAGCTACAAAGCATTTTTCTCTGCACGGTACCGATTCTGCCAGCTCGCCGATTCTCATGGCTACAGTAGTGTTCTGGAGTATCCCCTGCACGTCAACCCCCTGGATAACTATGTCCTTGATTTTCTTGCAGACCTCAACATGCAAACAACTGAACAGGAATCCTAACGAAATCGACAGCATCAGTCTCGGAGGGTCTCTGCAGTTTAGGGACACATATTCTCCTTTCAGTCATCATCATCATCACCGCCATCCTCCTCCTCCCCATCATCATCATCATCATCATCATCATCATCATTATCCCTTCTTCTTCTTCTTCTTCTTCTCTTTCTTCTTTTCTGCTTTCTTCCTTTCCTTCTCTATTTCTTCTTCCCAAAACCCCAAGCCTGACTCCCAACTCCCACCGCACACCAATATTTCCAACCAATTTAACTGTCCTTCCTTCATCTTAACTTTATTTACAACAGGAATTTTTCAATTTCTCTCATTGCCCCCTTCACATACAAAAGTCTCTCTCTCTCTCTCTCTCTCTCTCTCTCTCTCTCTCTCTCTCTCTCACACACACACACACACACACACACACATACACACACACACATCTACACACCTACACATACATACATTCATATATACATGCATACATACGTATACATATACATACGTAAGTATATATATATAAGTATACGTACTCACACACATACATATATATATATATGCGCGCGCGCACACACACTGACTCCCTCCTGGCCATTTAAACATTCCTTTGACATTTCTTCTCTTCTGGCAAAACCTACTTCATTTCGAAATATTCAGAACAATTTTGTCACAGAAAAACAACTGGTAAAGCTCTTAAAAGACATTTTCTGTTCTCCATTGTTGTTATATTTCAACTTCGACATTAAGAAATGAAGACATTAAATGATATTTTCCCTTCATTAAACACCTTTATAAACCTGGTCGTCTGCTTTCGTGAATTTCTGACCCACCTATTACTTTGCTTTACCCCCCTCTATCTCTAGCTTCCTTTCTCTCTCTCTCCCTCCCTCCCCTCTCTCTCTTTCACTATACTCCTTTTCTTCTCCCTTCTCTCTTGTCTTTTCTACTCCCCCTCCAGCCCAAACATTTCCTTCTTTTCTCTTTCTCCTACTTCTTCTTCCCACTCCTCCTACTTCTTCCCACTCCTCCTCCTACATGTCATTCTCTCTCTCTCTCTCTCTCTCTCTCTCTCTCTCTCTCTCTCTCTCTCATATATCTATTCAACCCTCAACTAAAACCCCAAACTTGCTTCATTCTCTTACTCCACCTCATGCCTCTCACTTCTAGCCTTGCGACGTTTTCTTTCTTACCTTCTTCTCATCCTCTTCTTCATCAGTGATGCTTCCTTCTTCCTCTTTTTCTATCTCTCCTCCTACCATCCACCTTTCTTTGTTTTGAGTCTTCATTGTTTCTTGTCCTCCATTTATGTCCCTTCTGCTAAAACCCTGAAGTCTTTCTCTTTCTCCTCCACCTCCTCCTCCCCTTCTTCCTCTACCTTCTTAGTCTTCCCTCCTTTGTTTCCTTTGTCGTCTTTCTCCCACTCTTTCCTCCACCCACAATACTTCATCTTTGTCTCCGTCCTCTCCCTTCACCCTTCTCTTTTCAACTCCTCCATTTCTTTATCTTCGTTAATTTCGTTTTCTTTTTCACTTTCTCCCTTCATTAATGTTTCCCTTTCTGCTCCCCCTCCCCCTCTTCCCCTCTCTATCCTTTCCTTTTCTTTCTTTCTTTTCGTCCTCCCACCCTTTTTATTTCATTGAACTTTACTCCACCTCACGCTCTTCCTCTTATCCTCTCTCTCCCTTTCTTTCTCTTTTCTTCGTCTCTATATCTCTCCGACTTCTTTATAACGCTGTCGTCTGCTTTAATGATTTTCCACCATCCTCCATCTCTCACATTCCCTCTCCTCCTTCTTCTCCTCCTTCTCCTCCTCCTCTCACTTCTGGTTCCTCCCACTCTACTGTATTATTATTGTCTGCTTTAATCACCTCATTCCATCTTCCTTCTCTCTTTCTTCTCCTCCTCCTCCTCATTCTGTATACCATTTTTGCCTGCTGCAATGATTTCAACTCTTCCTTCTACCCCTTCTAACCCTATACTCCAGCACAAAACAAGAAGGAGAAAAAAGAGGGAGTTGAAGGAACAGCTTTCTAAGACGATCTTACAAATTTTCGTCAACTAAAGTAGTTTTAAATAAAGAAGAGTTTTGAATAAAACAAATATTAATTAATAACGAGTACCTAATGCAGTGGTTCCCAGCCACAACTCTTAGGGCCGCATGCAACCCTTAAGTACCTTACCAGGGGTCCCCAACGGTCTTCCCTCTATAAATATAATAACTTTTTTCTTTAATTAAGTTGTGTTTTACTTGTTTGGTGCGAGCCCCTAAAAAGATCCAAGTTTTGGACCAGGCCCGGATATTAAGAAAAGCTGGGAACCACTAACCCAAAGTTTAAGTAGACAAAACCATAGACCAAACGAGAACAAGATCAACCAAAATGACACAACAGAACAACAACCAGTAAAAATACATCAACTACACGCATATTGGATACTTTAAGAAGTAAATAATAAATAAAATATAAAACGTAGAATACGACTTGTATCATACCCAACCACAAATTTATAGTTGCACTATAATAAAACCAGATTTAAAGATTCCTCATCAACGCGAAACCCCAAACTAACAAATAACTGAACGGTACCTCGATGTAAAAATGAAAGTTATAAACTTCATGACTCCGACTGTTACATCGGACGCACAGTGAAATTTAATGCCATTATAAAGTGTAAGAGGAATAAATTCCACAACACACATAGGATGGTCGTGATCAGCGAAAATACTCAGATAATTCTTAGCGTTAATTTTGTTATATAGCACAACTTAAGCACCACGAGAAGTTTATATGGCTGCCCAAATCATCACAAAGTCACCTCCATGCTTCGTGAAAAGGGCCAAACCGTCAGGATTCAAGGCTTCTTTGAGATATCTCCAGACATAATCTCGTTGCGGAGTGAAAGAAAAGGGTGAAAGATGATTAATCAGAAATGACATTATTCCATTGAGCCAGTGGCCTCTTCCGATAGTCTAAACACCATTTATTCTATTTTACTAATGTTGATGAGTGACAGAAGAGGTTTGCCAGTGTTGTCTAGCTTTGTGGAACTCACAACGAACGGTTTAGTTTCACACAGGATCGGCAAGATGGTGCTTTAGCCCATCTGTCACTCTCGCTGCTGTTATTCGATCGTTTTTAGAAGAAATGCATTCACTCTTCTGCCGTTCCTCCGTGACGTTTGCTTTCCGTCCAAAACTATGCTTCCCGGAACTGTTTTTTTTTACCCTGGTTTTGGATTACCCACATGATTTTAAAGACTTCACTTCTCGAGACAGTAAACAATTCAGCAGATTTAGAGACTGAAGCTCCAACCATCCGCGATGCAACAATCTGTCCTCATTGGAAATCAAATAGGTCACGAATTTTAAGCTATTTAAATACAAATGCCACAAAATAGAAAAACAGAGAGGCGATATGATAAAGCGCAAGGATACATAATGCACAGAAAAACACAGAGAGAGAGTGAAACAGATTTGTAATCCGGAAAATTGCCAATAGAAAAATAATAGTTAAATAAAAGGTGTTTCCTTTATTTTCTGCAAACCTTGTCTAGACATGCGAACACGTATACATGGGTGGGTACATACATATATATGTGACTCTGCATGTATCTCGATGTGTATGTGTGTGTGTGTGTGCGCGCGCCTTGGTGTATGCCCTTCTGATATTTTTATGGCTCTATTTCAAAAGTAAACAAAAAATTTTAAAAATCATGAAAATAATTAACCACAAAGAAACATCGGAGTAGAACGGTCTTCTCTTCTAGAAAGAAGCTAGGTATACAGATATGTATGTATGTATGTATATACATATATTTATATGCAAAACATGACTACGCGTGCACGTGCATGTGTGTGTATGCGTGTGCTTGTGCGAGGGTCTCTGTGTTGATGCGTCTTTAGACGGAGTTTGAACACGTGTAGTTGTCTTGTTATTTAAATCAAACAGCTTTTCACACACAACCACCATTACAACCGCCATATTTCTTTTCCAATTTATTCTTTTCGTCTTTACTATTTATATATATATTTTTATATACTCAATATTCTTGTAAAATTATATATATATCGCCGTTATTATTCAGTCGGCTATTACAGACGAGTGGACAGTCGCTTTCTGCTGAGTAAAGACATTATTTTAACAATGAGCCATTAGGCACTGCCCCCCCCACCGCCGCCTTCGCCACCACCATCACCGCCTCCACCATCATGAACTCCATTAAAAATATTATTATTGTTAATTTATATTTCTTCAGATCATTGCTGTTCTTAGTATTATTGTCACCGCTGCTGCTGTTGTTGTTGTTGTTGTTTTATGCCGGGATTTATGTATGTACGTGTGTGCGTGTGTGTGTGTGTATGAGAGTGTGTGTATGTATTGGTGTATATATATATGCATGTATGAAAAATATACGTCCTATATATATTTATACATACATTTGTATGTATATTATATGCATGTGTATATATATATATATATATATATATATATATATATATATATATATATATATAGAGAGAGAGAGAGAGAGAGAGAGAGAGATAGATAGATAGATAGATGTGTATATAAGGGATATGTATACACACACACACACACACACATATATATATATATACACGCACATACGTACATACGCACAGACACACACTTATGCATATGAGTACATGCAGACATGCAGACATGCTTGTATGTGTGTGTGTGTGTGTTGTACCTATGCTAGAAACCATTACTATTGTTGTTGTTGTTGTTATTATTATTATTATTATTATTATTATTATTATTATTATTATTATTGTTATTATTATTATTTGTGTTTTTACTGTCATCACCTCAGGGATTATAAAGACAACAAACGAAAAAAAAGTAGGAAAAGAAAGCGGAAGAAGAAAACAAAGAAAGTTTTGAACTATTTAGAAACAAGAACGGAATTGTCCAAATTTTCACGCTTCGCTGCCCAATGTGGCAATAAGGTAGTTCAGCATCTTTTTAATATAAGGAAATCTATGACGTCGGTAGATATGGCGAGATGAAGAGGAGGTTTGGTGGGAGTAGGGGGTTGGTGGTGGTGGGGTGCTTTGAAAAATCAAAAATAACTTTCCTAACAGTCTGGGATAAAAATTATGTATATAATGCGTCATTAAGTTTCTGTTTGCGGTGTGTATATATAATGCATATATATATATATATATATATATATATATATATATATATATATATATATATATATATATATATATATATATATAATTTTGAGGTGTGTCTGTGTGAGTGGGTGTATGTGTGGCTGCTTGCTTGTGTGTGTGTGTGTGTGTGTGTGTGTGTGTTTGCGTGTTTATAGCATAGTAACTGCTCCATTATCACCATTAGATTCCACATCACAGAGTTTGCACCCGCTGGTGTCCAGTTATACATACATGCATACATACATACATATACACATACATACATGCACACACACATACATACATACGCACACACATACATTCGTACATGCATATACATATATGCAGACTTGCATACATAGATACGGACATACACACATACATATACATACTCACACATACATGCATGCATGCATCACCGCCTTTAGTCGAGCAAATCGATCCTAGGACTTATTCTTTGTAAGTCTAGTACTTATTCTATCGCTCTGTCTCTCTGTCGAACTTCTAAATTACGGGGACGTAAACACACCAGCATCGGTTCTCAAGCGATGTTGGAGGGACAAACACAGACACAAACATATACATATATATATATATACGACAGGCTTCTTTCAGTTTCCGTCTATCAAATCTACTCACAAGTCTTTGATCGGCCCGAAGCTATAGTAGAAGACACTTGCCCAAGGTGCCACACAGTGGGACTGAACCAGGAACCATGCGGTTGTGAAGCAAGCTACGTACCACACTACCACTATATATATATACAACACACATAGAAACGTGCATACATACAAACATACATAAATAAATACACACACACATATATGCATACAAGCGTAGCATGCATACATTTATATACATTCATAATACATATATACATAAGTATATACATAAGTATATACATACATACTCATATACATACACACAAATGTATGAGCCTGTATGTGCATGTATGCAGCTTTTCAAAATATAAAACACAGCACACGTATTACCGAGTCAATACATACATACACCTGAAAACCGGTGTGGAACAGACCAATGCTTCCGCACAATTTCACTTACCTATATACACTCATACGCATACATGCACAAACACTAACACACACGCACGCACACACACACACACACACACACACACACACACACACACACACACACAAACACACACAAACACATACATTTCTATTTATAATATGTGTGTGTGAATGAGTGGGGTGCATGTATTCTTATGTGTGTGTCTATATTTCATAAACTTCCGTTTCTAGTCTGACGCATATTGTCTTTTATTTGTTCCAGTCGTTGGACTGCAGCCCATGTCATCGGTCATTAGCCATATTTTTCTGTTTGATCTACCTCAGCCTATCACTCATCTCTAATAAAAGAAGTTTCTTGTGTAACGATATGTCACCACTGTAAATTTCAGTTGCGGATATATTTCGTCTGTTACATTTCTAATCATCTGCAATTGATACACAATCCGTAATCATAAAAACCAAAAACTTATCTTGTTTTAACATTACTCGCCAACTTTCCATTAACAGGACACATTAACTGTATACATTTTCACAGTCCAACCGATGAGAGATCCTATATGTAGTTGACCTGCAACAAATAACAACTGAATTCCCCCGAATACACGTTTAAAGAAAGAACAGCATTGTGTAAAGATTTACTTCGATCACGACAAACTTGGGTTAAACAATATCAATAAGTTATTGATATACAATTCGAAACAAAGATCAATAATCTATATTTGAATTTATAGAAGGTGAAGCAAAAGTCATTTTTGATATTTAAATTTTAAATAATCTTAAAAAGGATTTTGATAGCATTTTTCTTTTTTTTTTTAATGTTTTGATAAAGACAAAAAAAAACGGATATAACCATTCCATGAAAGGATAAATAATAATATTCAACAAAAAATTTAGATTTTTGGAGCCAAAAAGATTCTGACTTGTCATGGTACAATGCTTTGAAGGAGTTCCACTCTTTGAAGCTGAAAATGGAAGGCATTTCCAGGATGTAAAATTCTTCAATTAGTTCAAAGTAATTCCCAAGTTCCAAAATAATAAAAAAAAAAAAGAAAAAATTTCTTTACTATTTTCTTTTTATTAAAGCTTTTATTTAAGATTCCAGAGAGCGATTTGTGCGCCAACCAGTCTTTGTATCGTATTTCTTTACCATAGCATGACCGCATCAACAGAGGCGGATGAAAAAACTACTTTTTGGTATTTAGTTACAAAACGTTCTGAATTCAAATCTTGCTCGACTTCGTCTTTCATTCTTGTAGGGGTCAATAAATAAGGACCACTCAAATACTGTCATCGATAGCATTGACAGGAATTTCTCCCGAAAAAATTTGTGGGCTTCTGCTAATCTTAGAATTCTGTTGTCTTTGACTTGTTTCGGTCATTAAACGGTTGCCATGCTGGAGCACCGCCTGAAGGGTTCGGTAGAATAAATCGACCCGATAATACAGTTCTATATTTAAGAGATAAGGAATTATGTACATTATTTACATTATTTACATTTGACGGATATTTGTCTTCATTTTGTTTGTTGTTAACACAACGTTTCGGCTGATATACCCTCCAACCTTCATCAGATGTCTTGGGGAAATTTCGAACCTGGGTTCTCATTCCTAAGGTAGTTTTCGATGTTATTATTATTATTATTATTATTATTATTATTATTATTATTATTATTATTATTATTATTATCATCATTATTATTATTATTATTGTTCAGTAGTTTTATTTTTATAACGTGCTTTCACTTCACTACCGAGCGCAGCTCTGTGTGCCTCGGGTATGTGCTGTGGTTTGCTGTGATGAGATAGACACGCAGACAGACTGACAGATAGATAGATAGATAGATAGATAGATAGATAGATAGATAGATAGATAGATAGACAGGCAGGCAGTCAGGCAGACAGGCAGGCAGGCAGGCAGGCAGGCAGGCAGGCAGGCAGGCAGGCAGGCAGGCAGGCAGGCAGGTGGGTAGGTAGGTAGATAGTTAGGTAGGTTGGTAGGTAGGTAGATAGATCGATCGATCGATAGATAGATAGATAGATAGATAGCTAGATAGAGAGAAAGAGAGAGAGAGAGAGATTTACAGATAGACAGATATGTATGTATGCACATATATGTATGCACATATATGTATATATATGTATGTATATATATATATATATATATATATATATATATATATATATATATATATATATATATATATATCAGTTACAAGATTCGT
>NC_142938.1:1295055-1302555 GCF_046866305.1 Octopus bimaculoides | reverse complement strand
CCCCATCCACTCATCTTTCTACTTCTCATCCATTTTACATCGACTTTCCCTGTCCCCAACTATCCGGACATTGATTAACCGTTATGTCTGGTCTTTCTTCTCCCTAACAGGGGTCGTTTGGAATCTTCTCCCTGCTCAAGTGCTTCCTGCAGCGGTTGACCTACAACTACGGATTAAACGGAACAATAACAGCATCAACCACGGGAACTTCAGAAGAACTGCAAAGGTCCCAAGCACTGCTTCTTCCAGCCTAGGCGTTAAAAACAAATTCAAGGTCGTACAGCTGTTCGATCGGGATTTTACTTGGGGGCAGATGAAATAAGTCAACAACAACAACAGCAATATCTATGTTTATATGTATTTCTGGAACCATGGGGCTGGGGATGGAGCAGAAGGAGACGTGAGTGTGTGTGCTTGTGTTTGAGTGTGTATGTGTGTGTTTGTGTGTGTGTGTGTGTGTGTGTGTGTGTGTGTGTGTGTGTGTGTGTGTGTGTGTGTGTGAGAGAGAGAGAGAGAGAGAGAGAGAGAGAGGGGGAGAGAGAGAGAGAGAGAGAGAGAGAGAGAGAGAGAGAGAGAGAGAGAGAGAGAGTTTATTAAATGTTTTAAAACACAGGTATTGAATGGAAAAATGTTTTTTTCCATCCAGAAACTCCGAGAACTGCACCATTTATCTTGAACACACGCAAACCACCAACACGTATGTATTTATGTAAGTATGTATGTATGTATGTACGTATGTATGTATGTATGTATGTACGTATGTATGCATGCATGTATGCGTGTATATGCTAACTAGACATATAATAACTATATTAAACGTTTTTTCTCTTACAAATAAGCCAACTTCCGGGCCTTACTCTATCTGGCAATCAACTTTATTAATCTCCCTAACACTGTGACATTTACTTTTATCTATATCTTGTCTTATTAACTTGTTAACCTTCATTACAACATAACCGTAATTATTTCATCTCCCGCCTCTGGAACTCTTAATTAATTTTGATAATGTGTTTCTTCTGTCATCCCTTCCTCTTAGCTGATTGTTCAACCTCCAGCTTGTCGTACTCGAACTCACGCACACACGTACATACATATGCACGCATGCATATATATATATATATATATATATATTCTCTCTCTCACACACACACATACACACAGAAACACAAACACACGCACACGCATATTCGTATATATGTATATATCCATGCATACATACTCATAGGTGTGTATGTATATGTGTAAGCACATAACGTGAAACAAGGTGGAAAAAAAGAGTACTCAAATACCAGAGGTAGAGTAATATGCTTTATTTAAAAGCAGCAGAAATATAACAAAAAGCTGTTACTCAGTAATTGTCAAAAGAAGTGACTGGCTGACACGTATTTTACAAATACAGTTTTTAAGTGGAACAGTTAAAATATACAAGACGTTCAGAAAGCGATGGAGGTTTTATTTTTTTGTAAGAAACAAGTCTCTTCTTTATACTGAGAAAAGAATTACAAAAGAAAAAAAACAACGCATGGTTAACTGCGTCTCTCGTTTTATTTGTGTGTGTGTGTGTGTGTGTGTATTAGTAATATGCAAGATCCTCCCGTCATTACGTATTCAATTTGCACCCCCCTCCTTTCTATTTCCATTCTACAATCAATACCTCGGACTCACACACCCACCATCACCCGCTCCACTCAGTTCCACTGTAGCCCTTCTCTCGGACTCCACTAGTCCCACGTTGGTGTGGTAAATCCCCCACATTCACTCCACAACACGACACTCTACAGCTGCCCACCCCCAACGCCGACGCCGCCGCTCCTGTTACAGCCACGGCTACAATAAAATGTCTTTAACACACCCACAAGTGCACCACTTGAAACCGCGTTCCCTCGACCGCCAGTCGGTGTTGGGATCACAAGCTTTTGTTGTTTAGAACATGTTTGTGTTTTTATTTATGTTTGGAGTTTTTATTTATTCCTTATAAGTCAGCAAATACAATAATCGTCACAGAAATATAATTACGACTCGCTGTGGAGCCTCAATCACCAACACCCACCCACCCACTTCTTTCTCCCTTAATGTGTGTGCGTATGTGTGTGTGTGTATGTATATACAAATATATGTATATAGCATATATATACACACATATATACATATATACACACATATATATACATACACATATATATACATATATATACACACACACACATATGCATATATTTGTTGATGTGTGTATATACATAAATATGCGTGTATGTACGTACATATATATATATAAATATATATATATATATATATATATATATATATATATATATATATATATATATATATATATATATATATATATACATATATCTTGTTACTCCTGTTTATATTCCCTAATCGCTCTTTTCTGCACTCTCTCTCTCTCTCTCTCTCTCTCTCTCTCTCTCTCTCTCTCTCTCTCTCTCTCTCTCTCTCTCTCTCTTTCTCTCTCTCTCTCTGTCTATCTATCTTTCTACCTCTCTATCCCTATGCCCATCTCTTCACCTCTCTCTACACTGACACAGAGACAGTATAGAGGCCACAGCTTATCCTTATCTTTCCACCTCCCATTCTGTCCCTTCACTCCTTCCCTCTCTTTACCCTCTACTATCTCTGTTCCTCTCACTCACACCTCACCCTCAATCCCCCCTCTGTTCTCCTTAATTCCTTCTAACACCTCCTCTATCCTCCCTCCTTGTTTCTCATTCCAAACGTCATCTTCTAAGACGCAAAACACTTCATACAATTTCAAACCAGAAAGCAGCTGCATTGATAACAATAACAACAATGATAATAATCATAATAATAATAATAATAATAATAATAATAATAATAATAATAATAATAATAATAATAATAATAACAACAACAACAACAACAACAGATAAATAGATAAATATATAAGTAAATAAATAAATATATAAATGAAAAGTGGCGTTCACTTCTGCCACTCGATCTCGGTTTACCTGTTTTGCAGTTCGGAGCAGATAATTATCTGCATATTTGCATAACTTAATTGCTTCTCCTTTCTCTTGACTTGAAAACTTGTCCGCCATTTTAGACTCCTTATACAAAAACACACAAATACATGAATATACAAGCATGTACATACATATCTAAATGTATATGTGTGTGTATTTGTGCGTATATATATATATATATATATATAAACATTCTTTTTGTCACTTTTATAATTTCTTCTTTTCTTTCATTCTTTCTCTTATTCTCTTCCTTTCAGTCCTTTTTTTCTTTCTTTTTCTCTTTTTTTGTTCTTCTCCCTCAAAAATATTCTTAATCTGGATGTCTCACGACGATCGTCTGCTTTATTGAATTCGTCCTTCATACTAGAATTGCTACTTATTTCACCGGTAACATTTTTCTACCGAACAATTTCGGACACGTCATTGTATTATCAGAAATAATGACGAAGATAGCTACTACTACTACTACTACTACTACTACTACTACTACTACTACTACTACTACTACTACTACTTCAAGACTATCTCCAAAAACAACGACGGGAACAGCAATTTAAACGCGACATAAACTCATGCAAATAATGTAATCTTTTATTGAATGGTCGGCTGTGGTTTCGAGAAGAATGAGATGAGGAGATTTGGGAGTCGTATCACGTGACTATGGCAAACGTGTTAATATTTTGGCTTCATAAGCAGCTTAACAATTGGGCATCGACTTGTATTAACAAACATACATCAAAATTCCTACATCACATTGTTATGGCATCAAAAACTAGAAGAAGAAGAAGAAGAAGAAGAAGAAGAAGAAGAAGAAGAAGAAGAAGAAGAAGAAGAAGAAGAAGAAGAAGAAGAAGAAGAAGAACAACAACAACAACAACAACAACAACAACAACAACAATAACAACAACAAACTCTCCGATATCAACTCATAAGGCCTAATTATTGCTAATGGAAAGTCTGCTGCCAGGAGGTTTGACTGAAGTTATATTGGTTGGAATGTGCCATAAGGCAATCCAAAGACTGCCTTCTGTGACGAAACATCAAAACAAGTAATAATGGTTATCCTGTTGACACATGATTAAAATGTAAACAAAATTGTAGTTCGTTTCTCTTCTGATCAGATGGAAACCAATAAGCAGCGTCATGTGAATTTTGTAAGAAAACCTACATGCGAACTCCCAGCAGACACCTCATGAAAGATTAATTTATTTCAATTCAATTTATTGGACCTTCCCTTTTAGCATGACTAAGTCGCCTTATAACATAACTGAAACCGGTAGAATATTTTGATAAAAGTTTAAAACTTTTATTTCTTTGAACTTCGCAAAGCATTTTCTTTGTTTTTTAATACAAATTTACTCGTGTGGTAACTTTTAATCTTTTCAGTGTGTGCATACACGTGCATAATACATACACACGCACACACACACATACACATATATACATACCTATATATATATGCATATATATGTATGTATATTTATGTGTGTGCATATATAACTATCTACCTATTTATATATGTGTATGTATGTATGTATGTATGTATGTATGTAAGTCACAGAAGTGGTGCAACAAACAATATGGTATTTCAAGTGTGCACTCAATAATACCGAAAGATGGTGGAGCGATTGTGAGTGCAACACCCTGACCACTGGGTCACGCGGTTTCACATATGTATATGTATATAGATGTATATAGATGCATAAGTGTGTGTGTGTGTGCATAGTGTACATGTGTGTATAAGTGAAGATATATACTATAACAAAAGTACACACACATACGCACAAATACGCACTCGCGCGCGCACACACGGGGTTTATCTATGAATATATATATATATATGTGTGTGTGTGTGTGTGTGTGCTGGAGCTAGAGTGTGTGCTTGTTCTTTTTTTTTTAAATTTCAATTCCAAGCAAGCCATTAATTAACTGTTTTGAAGGATTTCAAATACTTCCGTTTAAAATCTTTGACACAAGTTGACATCAGAGATTACAGATAGCCAATGCCTGAAGGTGGCCTTGTGTGAAGCATCGCGAGAATGGTGGCGGTGGAGGTGGTGGTGGTGTAGGTGGTGGCGGTGGAGGGGTGGAGGTTACACATCTAAGATGTCGATTGTAAAACTAAGAACTTCTTGTGTGAGGAAGTGTTCGGTTGTTCAGAATTCCTGCAGATCACTCGGTCGGGCCTCTGGCCTTCTTCCTTGCTCATTAGAAAATAATTAAATCGTTGTTCAAATACTTACTTCCGGTCGGAAATATTCCCTTCTCAATAGACAAAAGCTCACCACCACCCCCGCCCCATCATCACCTCCCTATTTTCTTTATCATCCCTATTTTACTTTCGTAATTTACATTTCTTATCATCTGATTATTTCCCCCTCCTCCTCTTCCTCCTTCTCCTTCGAATAACCTTTTACCCCTTTCCTTATTTCAGTCATTGAATTGCGGTCAGGATGGAGCACCGCATTCAGGGTTTTACCCGAACGAATCGACCTCGAAGTCCTTCAATTATTCTATCGGTTTCTTTTACCCGCCTGTTTTGGGAAACACATGATCACACACACACACATGCACATACATACATACATATATACATACATATATACATGCTAAATTGATCCCAGTTCTTGTTGATATTTATTTTATCAAACCTGGGAGATAGAAACGCAGAGATAAAGCGATCGAGATTTGAACATAAGAAATCTGCAATTCGTTTTGTCCAAACTTAATGACTTAATGCCTGGTGGTATTAAGTTATATTTCTTTAAGTTCCAAGTTCAAATCTCGGCTGTGCCAACTTTTTGCTGAGCTAGGGATAAAGAGTCAATGGAATAAAGTACCAGTGATATCCTCGGAAGAGGATTATACCTTCACTTCCAGCATTTGAAACCAAACATTTCTCACAGACTAACGCAGCGAGCTGGCAGAATCGTTCGGACGCCGGCCGGAATGCTCAGCGACATTTCTTTGTCTTTACGTTCTGAGTTCAAATTCTGCCGAGTCCGACTTCGCCTTTAATCCTTTCAGAGTCGATAAAATAAGTACCACTTATACACTGGGGTCAATCTAATCGACTCGTCCCCTCACCTAAAATTGATGTCCTTCGGCCAACATTTGAAATCATTTTTACAAACTAAGGCGATGAGTTGGCCGAATCGTTAACATACCAAGCAAAATGCTTAGTGGCATTTCGTTTGTTTTCTCGTTCTGAGTTCAAATTCCACCGAGGTCGACTTTACCGTTCATCCTCTCAGATGCAGTGGGGTCGATTTAATCAACTAGTCCCCTTCCCACAAAAATTCCGGCCTTGTAGCTATAGCAGAAACAGTTATTACGCTACAAACTTGTGCATAATCACTTCGCATTTTAAAATTTAACTTTTTCAATCAAAAAGGTAGTGAAAGTTTGAAATTAATTAGTATAACATCCGTCAAGCTCTGTTCATCTTGGTGGAATCGAACCCCTCCTAAGCAGTACATCGAGACACTTTGCGTCGTATCTGGTTCCAATACGCTAATTTCTGCGAGAACAACTGTTCTTCAAATCCCGGAGTGTTACATTCCAAAATAAATTATATCTAAAGGACAAATTCTTTTCTTTCTTTTTTCCCTTTTAATTTAAAACGCCATTTAACTTTTAAAACGGAAAATCTATTTTCCCCCATTCCACGTCAGAATTATGGTAATTCTATTTGTTATAATGGAAGTGATGGCAGATTGCAGAATTGATTGAGCAGGGGAGCAAAATGGCTTGTAGCATGAAGCTACGTCGCTTTCGCTTTACGGTCTTTGTTCAACTTTACCGTTTATCCTCCTGGGGCTGATAAAATATGTGCACCAGTTAAGTACTAACTTTCCTGAAATAACAGCTAAATCCTACTCAAATCACACTGCTGTTGTTCGCAGGAGTGGCTGTGTGGTAAGAAGTTTGTTTTTAGGTTCAATCCCACTGCGTGTCACCTTGGGCAAGTGTCTTCTACCGTAGCCTTGGGCCGACCAAAGCCTTGGGAGTGGATTCGGTAGACGGAAACTGAAAGAAGCCCATCGTGTATATATATATATATATATATATATATGTGTGTGTGTGTGTGTGTGTGTGTGCGTGTGTTGATAAATATATATATATATATTTCCTTTACTTGTTTCAGACAAACTGCGGCCATGCTGGGGCACCGCCTTGAATTTTTAGTCGAATGAATGGACCACAGTACTTCTTTTTTTTTAAGCCGGGTACTTATTCTATCGCTATCTTTTGTCGAACTGCTAAGTTACGGGGACGTAAACACACCAGTACCAGTTGTCAAAAGGACAAATACAGACACGCACGCACACACACACACACACACACACACACACACATATATATATATATATATATATATATATATATATATATATATATACGACAGGCTTCTTTCAGTTTCCGTTTACAAAATCCACTCATAAGGCTTTGGTCGACCCGAAGCTATAGTAGAAGACACTTGCCCAAGGTGCTG
>NC_142938.1:1272555-1287555 GCF_046866305.1 Octopus bimaculoides | reverse complement strand
ATGATGCAATGTTTAAATTAAATATATACATGTATAATTCAGAGTCAATATATATCTATATACATACATATGCACGGGTATAGTGAGAGGTGTGAATGCATTATCTGTGTGTGAGTGGCAGGTACAATTGTTGCGTTTATAATTCTATGATTATATACAATTTATATATTGCATACAATGTATACACGCATATATAATAATGCGTATGGCGGCTGAGCACGACTGTATGCTCGAAGGAGCAGAACGTTTGAATTATGGTGTATATATGTGTCTGTATGCATTTAATTATGTGTAGACATTGTACAAATGTGGCTGTACGTGCATGTGTGTGTGTGTGCATGTGTATAAGTGTGTGCTTTTCTGTTTGTGCTCATGTGTATATGCATCAAAGTCTGCTGTGTCTAATAAGAAACACATTAACGTCTATATACATTTCATTTCCTAAGTATATACAACCCATTTATATATATATATATATGTATGTACGTATGTATATATATATATATATATATATATATATATATATATATATATATATATATATATATATATCTATATATATATATATATATATATATATACATATATATATATATATATATATATATATATATATATACACATATATATGTATGTATGTATATACATATATATATATGTATGTATATATATATATATATATATATATATATATATATATATATATATATATATATATATATATATATATACTCACACAACCGTCAAAAGAAGTATTGAGTCCCAAATAATTAGCTGATGTCGTCATCAATCTCGATAACTTTGGTGTTTAATTGTTGGTGCCTGTTTTAGTTTCCTTGAAAAGAAATCGATTCTCTTCAGTTCCTTTTTATCAAAAACGATAAATGGTAAAAAAAAAAAAAAAATTTAATTTAAAAAAGAAACATTTCAATATATTTCCAACCCGTGTACTCCACTTTTTACTTGAGTGAAATGTCGTACACTTTGAGTGAGGTATTTATTGCATCAGAATCAAACTCTGAGTTGTGTTCTCCATGATTTGTTCAAATCCTTAGAGCAAGACGTGACTGAGTATTTGCTCAGCATTTGAGCTACTCAGCTCATCACGTTTGACGCTTCGTAAGTTGAGATGTCACACTCATTGTCTGAGTTTAATGATTTTTTTTAAAGTCATAAGTCATTTTTCTTAAAGTGAAGTGAAGAAAACGTTTGAGTGAGAGGTAATCCGTCGGTGTTCATTTATCGAGTGTGAGGTCACACTCAACAAATGAAACACGGAAGTCATTGTATAATTAACAGACTGTTGCGTTATTTGGCTGAGTGGATCATACTGAAATCTGTTGAGTGAAGTGTAACACTCACTCATCGATCGGTATGACAAAATGTCGTATTTTTCAAATGATATGCTGTGAGTGAAGCATTGAGTGGGACTTGAAAATGTCCTGAGTAGAGATATTGCACAAATGAGTTTGAGAATTATTTCCGGTTCTAGCGTATTATGAGATACTACATTTTTTAATTACATTTTTCTTTCTTTTCTTTTGTTTTACATTTCTATTGATTTTTTTTTTTTTCCTCTTGAGTGTTGTTCTTGAGGTGAGAGACAGAGATTGGGTGATTGAAGAAACATAAGAATTATCATTATTATTATCACCATGTTCATTACCGCTATCGTCATCATTATCATATCCATCATATCCATCATCATCATCATCATCATCATCATCACCACCACCATCATCATCATCATCATCACCATCACCATCATCATCACTATGCTCTATCCTGCTGTCTGTAGATGAGATGATTCTGTGCCGTATTTGCAATTACGTTTGTGTCATTTCGAATTCGCTTCCAGCACAGTCCCTGTCCCACCGTGAACACTACTCACAGTACAGCATCCCTTCCTCTTATTCATCAATCAACTTCTTTCCCCCCTGTCCCTTATTTTATTCACCTCCTTCTACGCATATACATATATTTTCTGTCTTTTGTTCGCTCCCCACCACCTTCGTCTCTTCTTTCCTCACAATTATTACATCTTATGCAGGTCCTTTCTCTGAACTTCATCATCTTGACGATAAATTCAGTTCGCTGTTTAAACCCTGAATTTGTCAAGTTCTGTGAATGCGACTGTTTTAAAGTACCGAGCCCTAAGGCGTTCTCACACAAACGAAGGATCCCATGCAATTTGACAGTCTTCGACTTATTTATTTATTTATTCTTTTATATTCCTTCATTGCCAAATTAAAATTGGTTTTGTTGATTCCGTTGTCGGTGCTGATGACATTCTTGCTGACTTTTATTTGATTTTCTTGTCTTGTGTTCGTTTTTTTTTTTTTTTTATTCTCATAGACTTCCTTTTCCATTTCGTTACTCAGTTCCGGCTAATATTTTGGAACTTTTTTTCTGGAGGAAATTAAACTTAAAAGTGAAAAATGGTAAAAACAATAATAATTACAATCATAATATTAATACTAATATCAATCTATAGAAGCAATCTACGGATAACCACTTCGTTTTCTTCGTCGGAAGAGCTTGCAGACTTCTTCGCGGACTCTGTCATTGACGATTCCATAAACAATTGGATTGCTGGCGTTACCCACTAAAAAGAGGTATCTCAATATAAGGCTGTTTGTGATGCCAAATATATCCAACCAGAATGGCACCCAAGCCACGATGTAGATGATGGTACAAAGGAACAACATCTTAGCTGTCCTGTTGTGATGCATCGAACGTCTTTTGTCGGAGAATTTTCCATGTGTTTTGCATGACTCGTTGCCTTTTGTGCTTTTCCTGTCACCGTTCGAGGACAGCGGTGGTGTCGGGGATTGAACTCCCGAATCAACATCAGAATCAACGGACGGTGTGAGTTTTCGAGCGTTGTTCAAAGTACAGCCAGTCGAGTCTGACATTTCGTCGAAGTATTTCTTCTTTTCTGTACCAACACTTGGTGTAGAGCGATCAGAACTGCTGTTGCTGCTACTAGAACTGGTCGGTATTCCGAGAGGGTTGGACAATTTCTTCCTCAGCTGAGCTTTCTTCCATAATTTCGTGTAGATGAGGGTATAAAGTACAACGATACTGAAACAGGCGAGCCCGTACGACATACTCAATAAAGCTTGGTAAGAGCGGGTTCCGATTTCTCCAAGGTAGGACATAGTGAAGTGACAGAAGGGCGGGTTTAGAAAATTGACAATCTCTTCGGTACAATTACCGCTGTTAATTTTATAGGGACCAGGAACAACGGCGAAAATAAATACTGATGGAATGGCCAGAACGACGCTAATAACAACGATGACTATCATACCTTTGTTGACTTGTGACAGGCTTAAACGTCTGGTTGGTCGGCGGACGGCGACACAGCGTTCCAGAGCAATGGCCACGAGTGAAGCGTTCGACGCCATGATGCAGAAATGGCGGACAACTTCGAAACTGTGACATATAGCGTCTGAAGTAACACCGCGAAGCTCGTACACGATTGTGTAGGGCATGACAAACATGCACACACACAGATCAAGCAAGGCTAACACTCGGATGAACGTGCTACTCGATTTGCGATCTTGTTTCTTCAAGTAAACAATTAGAATTAGGACGTTACCCACAGTGCCAACCAGAGCGTAAAGGGAGATAATCACCGATAGAATATATTGTTCGAGAGTCCAGTCCGAATATTTCACTGTCATATTGCATTTGGTGTCTGCGTGGATATCCATTGTGATAAATAGTTGCAGCTTTTATTCGATTCGAAGATATTTTTAAAAATGGATTTAAATTTCAAATCCTTGCAGGAAAGTCACTCGAATAACTTAAACACTCGGCGTTTGTAGTAGTAGTAGTAGTAGTAGTAGTAGTAGTAGTAGTAGTAGTAGTAGTTGTTGTTGTTGTTGTTGATGTTGTTGTAGAAAGTTTCTTCAAAGTAAAATATCAAATATGAAGAGAAATATGATCTTCTCACAGTCTTTCTTAGACTCTTAAATCTTCTTTCGTTTAATTAAAATATCGTTTCAGTAAAAATGTAGGAGAGATCGAGAACGTATGCATATGTAGGTATGATAAATCTATTTTCTTATTTGTCATGCAAGTATCTTTGAGTCATGTATGTCTGCGAGTGTATGTGTGTGTGTGTGTGTGTGTGATGCATGCACAAAAAGAAATGTCGAGCGTGTCTTAAGTTAATGTTTGAGGACGTGTGTGTGTGTGTTCTCTGTTCTCTTTTCTCCTTCTCCTCGTTTCTAGTTGCTAGTGATGATTATGCAAACGAATTCCTTCGATTTTTTTTTTTGCAAAGTTCAAGAATAAAATTCCACGTAATGTACTTGAATCGTAGATGTATCGATCCTATAGCGATCGATATATTTGCAATATTCGAGTCAAGTTATTTTTTAATTTATCACTTTTTTTTTCTTTCTTTTGAAATAATTCGTAAACAAATTTCAGCAAAATACTCCAACAAATATTATTCCTGTTATAATTTTTGTTATTATTAATATCTTCATAAAATATTTTCAACGGTTATTATTGTTGTTGCTGTTGCTGCTGATGTTGCTGTTGTTGTTGTTGTTGTCGCTGTAGATATTATTCCAAGGAAATTCTCCAAAATATTCTTTAATCGAACTTTAACCAAACCAACAGTTAAATTCCAGAATTCCAGGAAGGTTAAAGAATAAAAAAATTATATTCTCTCTAAAATAAAAGAAAAAAAACAATTATATATATATATATATATATTTACGTGTACATGTGTGTTTATATAAGTATATGTATATATGTGTGTGTGCATATATACATATATATATTTACTTATGTGTCTATGTGTAACTGTATCTAGATGCACGTGTATACCTGAGAGAATTAATTTAAAAAATAGCTCCAGGAAATATTGGAAATTAACAATTCTATGTAATCCAGTAGTAGTTGTAGTAGTAGTAGTAGGAATTGGTCCTGAACGTTTCGGACAATTTAACGCTGCTGCTTTGTCCAAGTGAAACTGTTCGACTGAGCTGGTCAGCAGTCTCTGAGACCAACATGTGATAGATAAAGACGAGGACTGGTCAACTGGTCAAGCAATCAAATGTAAGTGACTAGTGGTGTACAGCAGCCGTGGTCACTAATAACGCCAGACACACGTCATCGAGAATAAATGTCATCAATTAAACAAGAGAGGTAAAAAAAAAAGACACAAACAGCCAATAATAATAATAATAATAATAATAATAATAATAATAATTAGAAGAAGAACAAGAAGAACAAGAAGAACAAGAAGAACAAGAAGAAGAAGAAGAAGAAGAAGAAGAAGAAGAAGAAGAAGAAGAAGAAGAAGAAGAAGAAGAAGAACAACAACAACAACAACAACAACAACAACAACAGTAGTAATACGACTGCTACTAATAAAAATAAAAATATAAATAATCACAGTTATGAGAGTGATAATAAGTCTACTTTAAGCCCCTTATATTGAAGTGCAATAACTATTTGGCCACTTCCTGAACGGTCACTTCCGGTCTCAACCTCGTTGTACATTTTTTAAGGTTTTAAACTTCACAATTTTTTCTTAATTTATTCGTTGTTCTTTTTTTGTGTACTTTGTTCTGTTGTTTTGTTTGTATTTCCTTATTTCTCAGATTTTTACGTTTTTTCTTCTCATGTAATTCTTATAACTCCCTTTTTGTTTCTTACTTTCCTTCTTTCCTTCTTTCTTTCTCTTTCTTTAACTTAAATATTTCTCACATTCTTCTCCCTCTCCCTCTCCCTCTTGCCAGCTGTCAATCTGTCTGTCTGTCTGTCTGTCTGTCTGTCTGTCTGTCTGTCTGTATGCATCTATTTATCTAGCTGTCTGCCTGTCAGCCGGTCTGTATATTTATTTATCTGCCAATCAATCAATCAATCAATCAATCAATCAGCCAACCATTTTATCAATCAATCAATCAATCAATCTCGCTCTCTATCTATCTATATATATGTGTGTGTGTGTGTGTGTGTGTGTGTGTGTGAGGGCGCGTGGCTCAGTGGTTAGGGCACTCGGCTCACGATCGTAAGGCCGTGAGTTCAATTCTCGTCGACGGTGTTGTGTCCTTGAGCAAGACACTTTATTTTCACGTTGCTTCAGTTCACTCATCTGGCAAAAATGAGTAGTATATATGTATATGTATATATATATATATATATATATATATATATATATATATATATATATGCGTGTGTGTGTTTGTGTGTCTGTGTTTGTCCCCGCAACATCGCTTGACAACCGATGCTGGTGTGTTTACGTCCCCGTCCCCCGATAGAATAAGTACTAGGCTTACAAAGAATAAGTCCTGGGTTGATTTGCTCGACTAAAGGTGGTGCTGCAGCATGGCCGCAGTCAAATGACTGAAACAAGTAAAAGAGTAAAAGAGATATATATATGCATATATATATATATATAAATATATATATATATATATATATATATATATATATGTATATGTATATATATATATATATATATATATATATATATATATATATATATATATATATATATATATATATATATATATATAAATTATAATACAGGGTATCTAAGAGATACCCTGTATTATAATTTTACATAATTATTACCTTTGATGGTTTTTATTCCCATGCTGACCACTTGATAAGATCAATATTTTAAATATCGATCTTACCCTTATTTATATAAATATATATATATATATATATATATACACATAACTACTTATCTATCTTTATTTATCTAACGGTCTCTCAATCTATCTATCTATGTATTCCTCTATTTATCTACCTTTCTATCTGTCTGTCTGTCTGTCTCATACAACACTCTTTCCCTCCTTTTCTCTTCCGCCTTTTGATCTTCCTTTGATCTTTTCTGTTTACCTCTTCGTTTCTCACAGTCTCACTTTCTCCTTCAACCCTCCCCCTCTCTCTCTCTCTCTCTCTCTCTATCTATCTGTCCCTCACCTATAAAAGTGAATGTCTCCTCTTAAACGTTTCAAGTCCCACCGCCACCTCCCCACCCCGACAACACCACCACCCCCAGCAGCTCATGGTCATCCCTAAATAGCCATCAAATACTCACGCAGGCTGGACGCTTCTCAGACCTATCACCAGCACAGATGAAGATGTTTGTTTCTTTGGTAATAAACGACTGGTCACCGCCTTCGTAGACACCGGGGGGGGGGGGGGGTCAAGCAATTGACCTTTCAGGGTACTTCGCTCACAAAAACAATTTCAAAGCTATTAGCAATTTAATTGGATGGCCATTTAGCTTAGATCTTGCTCTGGTCTCCCTCCTCCTCCTCCTCCTCGTTGCTGATGTTGTCGTTGTTCTTGGTGTTCTTGTTGTTGTTGTTGTTGTACTGGTTTTTAGCGCTGGGATGGGGTCGGGGGATGTTCTTCTGAAAACCTTACACTTGCTTCTTTTTGTTGCTTGTATTTATGTTGTTGTTATTGTAGATGTTGTCTTTTTGCTGTATATTGATGTTACTCTAGTAGTAGTAGTAGTCGTTGTTGCTACTGTTGTTGCTGCTGATGATGATGATGACGATGATGACGATGATGACGATGATGACGATGATGATGATGATGATGATGATGATGACGACGAGATAGAAGGCGAAGTTGTCAAATGCTTTTACTTGTTATGAAGCCATTGGTGTTGGTGAAACCAGTGCTGTTGGTGCTCTCTCGCTAGTGATGGTGGCGGTGTGCTGCAGCTGGGGCTGGCTCTGATACTGGTTCCGATAGAGAGAGAGAGGGGGGAGGAAAAGGAGGAGAAGGAGGAGGAGGAGGAGGAGGAGGAGGAGGAGGAGGGTGTGGTCAAATAGTGATCTGTGACGTAATTGTGATGTGGTCAACCGTTTCCAAAATATACAAGGTGTGGGCAGAAACAGCAGGTGGCTTGAGTTAATAAGTCCAGTGTTCAGTGGTCACTCATCAAGTGGTCAAGCCTAGAAAAAAATTAAAACGAAAAATAATTTAGTCAAAGTACAGTGAACATGTAAACATAATTATGCATATATAACTCTGTATATATGTAAATTATATACATACATATACATACATACATATACATATATATATGTGTGTGTGTGTGTGTGCCACACACACACACATACACAATTATATTTCTAATTACGGACAAAAGTACATACATATACACATGAATATATGTAAGTATAATGTATGTATAATGTGTGTATAAATCTCTGTATAGATATGTGTGGACAGAGTGACATAGGTGTGAAAGGTGGAGTATATAAATTAAGTTAATTGCTAAGTAGATATACGTAAGAAGATAATTAGCAAACAAATTAGTAAAGTTCTTGTAATAAACACACAACCGATATGACTCAGCCCCCACCTCCACTTTTAGCACTGATTACCACCACCAACATGGCACCGACAGTCTCGAGTTCACTCACATCTACTTGAGATATGTTCGTTTTAAAACCATCAAACGAACTTCTACTGAAGCAATCGACCTACGAGAAATAACAACCACTTCTCTTTCAAAGTGCACACTACCTGCTCGTTTCGTAGGTTGTGTATGGTGGGGGCTGAGTGTTCATCATTATTGCTCAGATGAAAGAGCTGCGCATAAGGGTCGTTTTAGACCCTATGAGAAAGGGATTTCCGAGAAAAACTTAGCAGCAAGACGGAACCATGCCGCTGGATCTCGGGATGGAGGTCCGCTTAAAATTCAAGGGTTATGACGGTTGTTGGGATGTCTTGGGGGTCCCCCCCCCTTTTTTTTTTTTTGAAGGGAGAGGTCCAGTATGTTGCCAGGGACTCCTCTTTGGCTTCCCGAATCCAATGTCATGGCTGAATTCTCACCTGATCTTGATAGGCCTTGCTCCAAGACCTCTGAGTATGACTTCGTTAACGTTCCTCTTGAATCGTTGCAAGACAATGAAAGAAAAAAGCCCACAGAAACAGGGAGAGAATTCCAAAGAATGGATGTTCTTGAAAGGAAAGGATTTGGCGTAGGGATTAGTGTGGGCCATGGTGGGAGAGGAAGAGAGACAATTAAATCAGGAATACCTAAGTGAAAGTGGCACGAGATCAAGAAAGTGAGGAACGGGGGATGACAGAGAAAGAGAGACAGACAGACAGACAGCACGGTTATCCCCCAGAATTTGGAAGGTGTTGGAGAGTGCCTTGGTGCCACTGACTGAGGCAGGTTTTAGTGGCGATAGAGGGTGTATGGCGTAGGACCACAGCAGCAACACTGCTCAAGATGCAGCCGGAGGGTCAGTTGCCGTTGGGGAATAAAGCAGTCTCTGGAATACCTGAGAATAAAGGGCATATGCACCAAAAGACAGGATGGCCACAGTTGGGACGTCTTTGGTTATAGGTCTTCGGGATCAGTGCTGCCTGATGGTGGTGGTGGTGGTGGTTGTGGTGGTGGTGGTGGTGGTGGTGGTGGTGGTGGTAGGTTAAAGAATTGAATCCACTCACAAAATATACAACCATATATACATATGTGCAGACAAGGTATATTGCTGCGTGTACAGATATATATATATATATATATATACACTTGCACATACATACATCAATCCATCCATTCATCTCTACATACATATACGCACACATACATACATACATACATGCATACATACATACATAGAGTACGCACGGTATATACACAAACATGCATATAAAGTTTGATGCTGTGACGGTCACTGTCCATACATAAAAATCTGGACACACAACTGATTGTTGTTGACACATAACTGGTGTTGGTGGATTAAGGATTAAGGAGGATTTAACGATGTGCAGTCGTTGTTGGTTTTATTGTTTAGTCCCCGATCAGCCTTAATCGAGCTCAGCTATGATGGGATATGTTACAGAAACCATCATCAACCCATGTTTTTTTTTTTCTTTATATTCAGGCTATGTCTACCTTGAGTTACATTGCACTGTAGCGTCTGATTGTTCTTAAGATACGCAGGGTGAAGTTTGAGGGAGATTCAGTTACTATTTCTAGCAGACAACCATCTCGTAAATGGTGAGGACTTAAGTAGTACGTTTGACGGACTGTTTAGTTTAGCCCTTTGGGACAGGGGAAGATTTTGCAGGGGTTAAGACAGAATAAACAAGAAGAGACAGATGGGTGGGAGCGGTGAGTTTACAGGATGAATGTCAGAGGCTTTTATTAGAAAACATACAACCAAAAAAACATACAACAAAAAAACATACAAAAGAAACTATCTTTATCAGTTTAATCTTAACCTTCATCCTTTCGACTTAATCCTCTTAATTCAAATGGAAATCCACTTTACACTATTTTTTCGTGGCTTTCCTTCTCATTTTCCCCCAGTTTTGCTACTTTCAGCTACTGCTGCGGCTGCTGCTGCTTCTCCTCCTCCTCCCCCCCTTCCTTCTCCTTTGCCTTCTTCTTCTTCTTCTTCTTCTTCTTCTTCTTCTCCCTAATCCCTTTCCGAAACCTTATTTATATATTCCTTCCCTCTTTCAATTATTTCTTCTCATTGTTGTTTATTTACTATTTATTTTGTTTGTTTCTTTGTCACACGATATTCTTCTCTCCTAGTTGTCCTGACTTTGCTGCCGCCATTTTTAAACAACTGTTCTCTGGTGAATCAACATTTACAAATGGAAGCAAAAAAATCAGAGTAAGCAAGAGACAAACACGCACACACACACGCTCACACACACACACACGGACACACACACATTCATACACGACTGTACTCACACACGCGTCACACAAATACAAAGCGGTAGTCATATATACACGAATATAAATTCACATATTCGTACAAGAGATCAACGCAGTGAAGGATGCACAAACAAAAGAGAAAAGTACAGAGAACACAATTTATAATTTATTGGTGAATAGAATTTCACTTTATTGCTCCTTGGAGTTTCACACGCACACACACAGATACATGCATGTGGTCAGTCAGAATGGTGGGAGGTATTGTGTTCACCGGACACTTTGTGAGGCCAGTTTCCATTCATACAGAAGAGTCATGTGATCCAGAAGAGTCATGTGATCGGATTTACTGCAGATTTGTAATTATGTTGTTTAAAACACCGTATTGAAGAAGGATGCATCCTCTCCTCTTATCGGGCTGGATTGTATGGAGATGACATCGTAACAGTCTCATGCCGTATGAATGGTCACAACATGGATAAATTGGAAATGATTTTATAGGGAATATTTAAGAAGTTTGACTTGTTACTAACTTAGCTATAGCAAGCAAGACAAAGCGCTACACAAAAGCATAGGAGAGCATCATTTATACTCAGAGATATTCCAGCCACCCGCAATCTATTATTAGGAATGTTGTCACTGGAATAGAAAGGACAGACTATAATATATATCTTCAGAGTTGTATATTTTCCTTATGCCAACCACCAATAATGAAGTACCAGCAGAGAACGACTTCAGTAAGAAATCAGTTTATATGGATAAGACCCAGTCTACTACACATAAGAGTAGAACTAGGAAAAGAAAAGTTATCAGGTTTAATCTGTCGAACAAATATAGCCAAACTTTTCCTGTCTACGCATATATGCTATAAACTCTAACTCAAACAATGTTAAGGTCAGTTATCCCCGTATGGACAATATCCCTACCCACACCAAACATTACAACCGCTCATATATCCCCATAAAGATTCCCTTATCTGTCAGCTTGTAACTGTGGAATAGTTAGTGCCTTTATCCATATTTCCTTTTTCAAATAAAAATTTTGTAAAAAACAATGCTTCTTTTTTCTTTTTTTTTTTTGTTAATTTTAACAAGTGTTGCTTAGGAGACGAGTTTGCACTCGGCGCTTTAAAGAAGAAAACATGACGTCTGTTGGCGATAAAATGCCTATCACTTCTCTCTCTCACTCCTCTCTTTCTCTCCCTCTCCATTATTTTACACACAAACATGTAGATTACATGCATATATATATATATATATATATATATATATATATATATATATATACACGCACGCACACACACACACACACACACACACACACACACACACATATATATATATAGAGAGAGAGAGAGATAAGAGAGATGGACGGACAGAGAGAGAGATACAGAGTTATAAATATCTCTAGAAATATCGCAAGCGTGTAACTCAATGTAAATATGCGTCCATAAACAAACGCAAGCACATACAGGAAATATATATTTATAAATACACACACATACACAGACACCCACACACACACACACACACACATACACATACACACGCAAAAGTACAGGGGAACTTCACGAAAAGACATGTAGTAATATATATGATTTACCTGAATCTTATTAATTGCAGGAACGGTGCTCAACTGAATACTGGATATATCCTGGTACAGGGTTTAATATTTTCTGGAGACGGGTTCCCTCGGAGGAAAATGTACAAGCTAAGATTTCTAATAGAAGTGCGTGGCCTCAGTTTAGTGAGGTGTTCGTTACTTCAAAATCCAGACGAAACTTGCTTTTAAGTTTAAATTAAAAACTTCAGCACAGAAAGGAAACTTCTCTGCAGGAATGAAAAACCTTCGTCTTTTGGCTACCCAAGGGCTTTTCTAACCCAATATTTTACACGCTATATTAATAGCTTTATCTACTTCGAGTTCTGCCGTTAGAATGGTGTATTTCATATTTCTCGAAATTTCCAAAACATGAATGTTCATCTACCGTAAACAGTGATTTGCCAGAAGTGATAAATTTCAGGACTCGATATAAATGTAGAGCATTCCTTGATGCATTCTAACTGAAACGAGCCACTCTGAGTACAGAAAATCGGAACTTTTCAGTAAATAATGCGTCATACATATATATTAATTCTGTCCGTTTGTGGTGGGATGAGCGTTTTCTTTGAGGTAAACACGAAGCGGACCCTGTGACGAAAATGGTTGGGCAGCAGCGACATAAAGAGAGCGACTCGTTCCAACTGCCAACAGTTCTATAATGCTTGAAATTGTTCCCCAAGGATTACGAAAACCATTATTCTTTGATAATTCCTCTATTATTCAAGAATAAAGGAATGTCTTTTATTCTAGTTTATTTCTCTCCCCACCTCTATTCTTTTTTTATGTATTGTTATACTCTCCTGTATTTAATTATTGTTGCGGTGATGGAAGCGGCAGTGGTGGTGGTGGTGGTGGTGGTGGAGGTTGGTTGGCTGATTGGTTCTTTAGGGGGTTTTAGGTAGTGTTATATTCTTGCGGCTCGGTGAGTGGAGGAGGAAGGTATTGAGGGATGGAATTTGAGAGGGGGGGGGGGGGGGTGAGTGGCGGAGGCGAAGTTAACAATAAAGAAACATTGCAATGACAGACAAAACCGTTTTGTCAGATAAACTCATTTCCTTAATTATGATCGAGGTTAATAAGAACGACGAAAATGATGACGATGATGACGATGATGACGATGATGGTGATGAGGGCCAGGGTTAGTAATAGTGGTGGTGGTGGTGGTAGTGGTGGTAGTGGTGATAATAGATGATTGTTAGAAAGAAGAATTCTGATTTCCGTCAGAATAAAAAAAAAAGAGCACCTCAACTAACCAACACTAACAACAAAATTGACGAAGACGATGACGACGGTGGTGGTGGTGGTGATGGTGATGGGGTGAGGTGATGGGGTGAGGTGGTGGGGTGAGGTGATGGGGTGAGGTGATGGGGATGATAGGGGTGGGGGTGATGTGACATCGATGCGAAATCAGTTTGATATGTGGAAGGTGAACGAATTTTGACAAAGTGTTTAATGGACCCCAAATATTTGACAATAATTAACAATTGTTCGGTTAATCATTTCTTATAGCAGGCATAGACACCAACTCCACACCTCTAATTAAACACACCATCACTACCACCCCCTATCACCAACGCTGTCACCACCACCACCACCAACAACAACAACAACAACAACAACGACACAACTACCATTTCTTTCATGTTATCACCAACCTTCCACCACTATCATGCCTACAACCACAACTCTACTACCACCACTACGACGGCAACTATTACTACTACTACTATTACTGCTGCTGCGGCTACTACTACTACTATTACTATTACTACTGTGTAAGAGATATGAGACTTTTTGGCACAGGGGTTTTGCCGCCGCCTATTTGACGTCGCTAATTTAGCACTCATTTGACATCAAACGTTTTAAGATTTCTATCATTTTAATGTTGCTCTTTCTCTCTCTCTCTCTCTCTCTCTCTCTCTCTCTCTCTCTCTCTCTCTCTTTCTCTTTCTCTCTCTCTCTCTCTATCTCTCTCTCTCTCTCTCTTTTTCTCTCTCTCTCTCTAGCTCTATCTTCTCCCTCTCGTTCTCTCAGTTCATAGGTATGAGTCTCCAGTTATGACTATATATGTATAATATCTCTCTCTTCTCTTTCACTCAAACTAGATGCGTGCGTGTGTGTGTGTTGGTCTCTAGTGCCAAGCCATACTAAGGCAAACACAAGCTGAATATCCAGTCAGGCCTACCAAATGGTCAGTGATCACAAAGCCGCGCCCGAACGTTCCATTTCGAAGGTGAAGGACCTTGGTTAAATCAGAAACCACAGATGTTAGGGATAGGGGTGTTTATTTTCAGTTTTATACATCTGGGAAAGTGCAGATGGTGTCGTTAAGCCATGAGAATACGATAATCCTTGTCGATAACCTGATCGAGTCCTTACAATGCATTTTCTGCTAAAATTCCATCATTAACCAGGAAGTGGTACTATATCAGGCGGTATGATGAGCATACCTGCCCCCACCTTCCCACCTTCGCCAAAAAAAAATTGTATAATATATTCCTAATTATAAATGGAACGGTAACCACCAGAACGTCTCTTATCACTGCATGACTGAAGTTGACCTGAGGTTAATAAGGACAGCAATAATAATTACATGAAACTCTTGTAGAAGAATTTCCTCCTGAGATATGTGGAAAGAGACGGTGTGACAATCATTATTTCTTGGTGCCAAAACAAGATAACTCCAGCCATAATTCCTCATTAAAAGCTAAGTCGTATGG
>NC_142938.1:1260055-1267555 GCF_046866305.1 Octopus bimaculoides | reverse complement strand
AACGTTTAGCGGCAAGCTGGGAATGTCAGCGAGCGAGAGAGCATCAGTTGGCGGCCTCGCTCGTTGCGCATCGCTGCTTCCATTTGCTGTGCCTTCACTTGGATTTCCAATCGGGGAAAAAAACCACTTTCGATTTACGATCTTTTCGGTGACAGGTGAGATATTTTGGAGTCGTTTGAGTCATTGAATGAATTAGTTTTGCTTCCCAATTCCGCTGTATAAGCCTGCCTCCTTCACTGTCTCTGTCTGTCTCACTTTCTCTCTCTCTATCTCTCTCTATCTCTCTATCTCTCTCTCTCTTTCTCTCCCTCTTTCTCTCACTCCAGCTCGTGTGAAACGGGTCACAATCTGAATTCCTTTATTAAATTTTCTTTACTTTGCGTATTAATGTTTATTTGGTAGAGAAGATGGGGACCACACTGCGAGTGAAAGGTGTCAATTATCTAAGCCAATTAATAAATTAAGTCTTATTATAAGATTAATTGTCTCCAACACAGCCACACGTATTTATTTTCCTACCTCGTATTTATCACGACTCTCTTCTCACACCTCATCTCTCTCACTCTCCGCCCCTATCTCTCTCTCTCTCTCTCTCTCTCTCTCTCTCCCTGTACCTCTTTATCTCTCTCTCTCTCCCTGTACCTCTTTATCTCTCTCTCTCTCTCTCTCTCTCTCTCTCTCTCAGCCTTCATCATAACCTTTCACTTAATAGCGCTCTGGCAATCACTTCCGCTATTTACGACTGAAAAGTTAAATTAATAATTAATGATTTCTGCGGCGGCGTTGTGCCATTGCTGTGTCAGAGATATATATATAATCGATGGTGCCTTATTTTCTCCTCATAGACGACTGGAACTGAGCTAACATCACAGTAAGAACACTGCTCAAAATCTCAAATATATATATATATATATATATATATATATATATATATATATATATATATATATATATATATATATATGTATGTATGTATGTGTGTGTGTGTGTGTGTGTGTGTGTGTGTGTATTTAAGTATATGTGTATTTTGAAAAGATTAGACGCGCCTTTTTCGAGTTATATTCGAGATTTAATGACAAGGCTATCAAGATTTAACCTTTTAAAAATGAATTCTAAGAAGATTACGAAAAAATGATAAACGTGTTTTTAAAACTATAAAAAAAGTAACGTCTTAATCAAAATCCTATCTATTTATGCATGTGTGTATGTACGTATATGTATATGTATGAATATAAATATGCATATGTACATGCGTGCATGTATATATATGTGTGTGTATATATATATGTTTATATATATGCATTTATGTATACACACACACACACAGATATGTATCTATATATACCTATATATATATATATATATATATATATATACCTATATATATATACTTATATATATATATATATATATATATATATATATATATATATATATATATATATATATATATATATATATATATATATATATAGGTATATATAGATACATGCATATATTTCACAAATGAGCCACATATGTGCATAGTGATATCTGTGTGTGTGTGTGTGACACACACACAGATATATATATATATACATATATACATCCTCATAAAAACATACACATATGTAACCAAATCATGTCATTCCAGTTGTTCTGAACGGTCGATCAATGGTTGACATAACAGTACGTGCATACTGTGCAAGCAGATGCAATACTGAGATAATGTAAACAGCTTGATAGCATAGTGCTTTGAAAATTTGTGCTAATTGATACTTTACTTTCACGCAAGCCCACAGGATTACCTCAGTATTGCACCTTCTTACACAATATGCATACTCATGAACCATTCATCGCTTATTCGAAACAGCTGTAAAGATACGCCTTTTAAATATATATATATATATATATATACTGTCGCAGAACTGTTTGTTATAACACGTTCTTGAAATCCCAGAAAATAGTGATCGGGGTCACTGCCCTCCTTTCTGACTAAGCAATATAAAAAGGGAGTCCCTTCCATGTTGCACCGTCTGGAGGCAGTTATATTGTTACTGATGCCCTTGTTTTTGTACTCGTTTTTATTTTCTTTGTTCTTTTGCCTGTTGAAGTGCAGTGCCCCCCCACCCACACACACACAAAAAGCACGCATTTACATTCACTAAATGTAAATGCAGCTATCAATAAGACATCAATAGATGTTATTGTTGCGTGCACAAAATTGTGTATAAATGCATCTGTGCATGTGCATATATTTCAACAGATTGCACCGAAGTAGAAGAACGGGTTTGTATATGACTCACGGAAATGTGCAACAGCGGTGGAGGCGGGAAGATTGCACTGGTGGTAGTGGTAAGGGTGTTATTGATGGTGGTGGTGGTGGTCTTAGTTGTATGGTCCTGGTGGTTGGGCGCCAATTCCGGTGGTGATGGTCATTTTAAAGTGAAATGAATTCTACCACCAAAACTATACACGCCAAAATCGCCATTAGCACCGCCAGCACACCTATCGCCACCACCTCCACCAACCGCCATAGCCACATCCTTCATCACGACTCTTAACCCTTCAGCCTCCCCAACGAAGAAATGCTGGCAACATCGCCACCACCACCACCACCATGTTAATCTACCTCCACATGTTAAAAGTAAATGTATTTTTCACATACGCATGTACGCTTACACATACACACACACATACACACACACAAATCATAAGTAATTATCCGGTCCGTTTCACATCAAACCCTAACAAACTTCTGATCTCCATATGTTGCTCAATGTTATCTTTATATACATGTATATACATATACATAGAAACATACATGCATGCATATGTGTGTGTGTGTGTGTGTGTATACATATATGTATATACATAAGTATGTATGTTTATGTATGTATATATATATATATATACACACACACACATCATGAATAATTGCATTGTATCGTGCATTTAGAAATTAGTTCTTTCTGTTTGTTGTTTGTTTGTTTTTTTTTTAGACTTAATGTCATAGCCTCGTAATTCATAAGTTATATAAACAATTGTTGAGCACTTTTGGAAAAACAATATAAATGGAAACCTCGGTAAGACTAATTATTGATGTACCCTGTGGAGTAGGTGTGGGTGTGTTAGTGAGCGTGTGTATGTGAGCGATTGTGTGTGCGTATATGTTTAAATAGATTGAGAGAGAGAAAGAGAGTGAGATTCTCTTCTGACAATGTTATTTTTAATCCAATCTAACAACTTATTTAACTTCTAACAAGTTAGTTTATATGTGTGTTTATATGCTTGTACGTGCATGTGTGTGTGTGTGTGTGTGTGTGTCTGTGTGTGTGTGTGTGTGTGTGTGTCTGTGTGTGTGTGTGTGTGTGTGTGTGTGTTGTTACAGAGTCCTGATATTAAATGTGTCCATCGTACATATTACATTGTTGTTATGTTATCAGTGAAGAGAAGACATCCGGTGTCACGTGGCGTTGTGTCGGCTGCGCTGAGTGTATTTCTGGTTTATATAGCCTGTTATACAGATCCGCGACCACATCATCACTGGAGCATATACATACATGATGGGGATGTATATAACATATTGCAAATGGCGGCCAATTGCTGAGATCGTCAGAGCGGTCGCTAAAATGCTTGCCCGTATATCTCCCGGCTGTCCGAGTTCTGAGTTCAAATCGGGCCGAAGTCAATGTTTGCCTTTCATTATTTCGGTATTTATACATAAAATAAGAGTAATTCAGGACAGTGAGATTGTAAGCGAATGTGTTGCATCAGTTCCGAATCTTGGTGTCTTTAGTTCAAATTCCAGTCCTGCTGATTGTCAATGCTAATGGCTAATTACTCTATCATGTGACGGCAGTTGAATACGAAGGAGATTGAGGTGAAATGTGGCTGTTATTTTACTTGGATGATGATGATGATGATGTGCTGTTGTTGTTGTTGCGGTGGTGGTAGTGTGGGCACAGAACTTTAGTGAAAGACATTCCAGCAGAGACCATCTCGATTTAATTTTCCCTCTATAACATAACCCTGAATACGTTATCTGAGGTGACGTATTTAAAGATAATTGGCAGCGATTCAGGGAGATGTAGCTACTATTTCTAGCAGGTCGTGCAACCATGAACAAGCAGTGAAGGTGTCAGTGGTTTTTGTGGTTGTTGTTGTTGTTGTCGTCGTTGTTAGACCTAGATCCACATTATCAATGATTGAACACAGAAACATGTGTAACAGATGAAATAAAGAATGCCAAATCCATGTTTTATGTTCCTCTTTTGCAATAAATATTCCTTTTTTTCCCATTCCTGTACAGATCCCTTTAGGACCACGCGGCAAAAGGGATTTAACGGGGTCGTTATTTAGAGCCGCAAACAAAACGGCAATTTTGTCACGCACCTAGCGCATCTGTTTTCCCCTCTGACATACATACATACATATATATATAAATATATATATATATATATATATATATATATATATATATATATATATATATATATATATATATATATATATACACACACATGTATCTGTGTGTGTGTAGTACTAGTGAGATAACTTTCCTTTTAGAGATAAGCTGTGCTAGGATTTGGAAAGAGAGACAAATTGTGTATCAATCAGTGTTCCATCGGGCAATATTGTCTTGCAGAGATAATGGCCAATGAAGCGTGTGGTTATAATAGGGGAGAAGGGAAACAGGTTTAGAAATAGGGAGGAGGAAGAGGAAGGAGAGAAAGAAAAGAAAGAAAGAAAGGCAAGAAGAAGAAGAAGAAGAAGAAGAAGAAGAAGAAGAGGAAGGGTACGCTGATGGTGACGCTGATAGTGATGATGATGACAACGAACGACGATGATGATGTTAATTAATGACACCTACAACAGTGACGCCAACGGCGGCGGTGGCGACGACGATGATGATGATGACGTTGAAGATGGCGCAGGGGAGGAGGCGGGCGCAGGGGAGGAGGCGGGCGCAGGGGAGGAGAAGGTAAAGTACGTTTACGAAGAGTTTCCATGTTTACAGAAGTTAGAATAATTTCGTGACAAGTGATGACAGTATTGGGAATCGATCAGCTGACAGCTGACACTGACACCACCAGACCAGACCCGCTTCTTACCTCTTGATACGGGAACTTTTGTTGTTGCTGTTGTTGGTGTTGTCGCTGCGACTGATTTAGTCGATGCTGTTCCCAGCCATTCTATTTGTGACTAATGACTGATCCCCCCCTCTATTTATAAACATTATTCACCGATATTGTGGGGGGGGGGAACGTAGTAGTAGTAGTAGCAGTAGTAGTAGTAGTAGTAGTAGTAGTAGTAGAGGGACATGACTACAGAGAGTCAGTAGTGGCTTTGCTAAGTCACCATGAGTTGAGACAGAAGGGGAGTGCAAAAGATGGGGGTGGAGGAAGTCCTCTGGGGGTGAGAGATCTTTATAAACACACGATGACCGACTCCGCCGCCGTTGCCACTGTGACACTATGCATTGCTCCCCCCACTTCCCATTCGAACACCAATACTAACCAACCCAGTCACAACGTGACCACCACCACGACGATACACTATATCATTGTCATCGCGGCCATTACGCCCCAACACCAGCGCCATTCACCATCGCAGCCACCACAAACGCCATCGCTGAGAGGTGCTTATCGGAGATGGGTTGTAAGAGGGGTAAAGAGGGGGATTTGTTATGGGGTTTCAGGGGTGGGGATGGAGTGAGAATGTCAAAATAGGAAAGGCCACGGAGTGGGGGGGGGGGAGACAATGATGAGAAATCCCAGCCCGAAGAGTTTGTGGGGGGGAGGGGGGGGAGGGTAAGGCGAGGAAGATTGTGTGGATGGATGGTTGGTTGGTTGCCTGTGTGTATATACATACATCTCTTTACATACATCCATACACACACACACACACACACACACATATATATATATATATATATATATATATATTATATTATATGTATATATATAGAGAGAGAGAGAGTGAGAGAGAGAGAGAGAGAGAGTCAGAGACAGAGACACAGATACAGACAGACAGACAGACAGACAGACAGACAGACAGAAAGAGGCGGGTAGATAGATGTGGTGTGTGTTCTAATCGCCATTCTGTCATCAGAAAACAGGAAAATTACCAGACACACCCTCTTCAAAACAGATACGACTTTTACAATGGAAAGTACATGCTATATACGGATATACGAGTGTATATATGTGTGTATGAGTGTACATAGGTATATGTACACATACATATATGCATGTACATGCACATATAAGTTTATATGTATAAGTTTGTATGTATATGTATGTATGTATGTATGTGTGTATATATATATATATATATATATATATATATATATATATATATATATATACACATGTGTGTGTTTATATATATTCAAATTGGTTGGAAAGTGATTATGTGAGTTGTCCTTTTTTGTATTGTCTTCAAGGTGTCTTTCGTGTCGTGGGGCATCCTGATGACGGGAGTGTCTGGTTCTTTTAAAATATGAAATCCATGCCATATTAACTGACACGTCTCCGAAATGAAACTTGTGGATCCATTGAACATTGTCTCTAATTTTAGTATGTCCGTTTAAGGCTTTAAAATGTCTGACTTTCTACTTTCCACACGCTTTGTGTTCTAACTTGAAATTTTTAGTCCTTATAACATATCCTATGAACTTATAATTTACTATATCCTATTTCATATCGACGTCTCTTATTTTAAAATGCCTATGTATTTATAAATGTTTTTATACATTTTTGAATATCTAAGTGTTTTTAAATATTCTATGTGCTTCTATTCTGACCGCTAAATTTTTATTCCTCTATAGTATATCGTGTGAATTTATAATTCACTATATCAGCCATCTTTCTGAGACTCTCTTTATTTTTTTCTCTGTGGTGGCCTTGGGTCTTGATTGCTCTCGGTTACCAGGCACGCACGAACATATTCGTACACACACACATGCACACACACACACGCACGCACACACTCACACACGCGCACACACGCACACATATCTATATGTGCGTATGTGTGAATGTATATGTATGTGTGTGTTTATGTCTGTCTGTCTTAATTCTTCCTTAACCACCCCCAACCTTTCTAGTCCTGGCCCCACATGATAATTTGCTGTAAGAATATTTCCCCACGATCCGCTAGGAACCACCGATTAGCTGTGTCAACCACCCACTCAATTCTTTGTAGTCACACACACACACACACACACACACACACACGTGTATATATAATATATTTGTATATATGTATATATGTGTGTATGTACATATATATATACAAATATATATATATACACACATATACGCACATATATTTACACACATGTACGCACATATATATACACATATACACGCTCGTAAATATGTGTGTGTGAGTGTGTGTGTGTCTGTGTATGTGCGTGTGTGTGTACGCGTGTGCGTGTGTATGCCTCTGGATGTGAGACGGGTAAGAGAATGCTATATACTTTTTTTTATCTCTCGTCAACAGACGACATACTTC